>NC_061089.1:57219402-57229845 GCF_015104395.2 Macrobrachium nipponense
TTAATTTATCTATGGATTTGTGCTTCGTTCACATCTATATGTATCCTCATATACAGCAATCAGTTTATTATGCAGCTGATTCATTACTTTTGCTTCAGTTTATAATCTCTTTCATCATAACATTTATAGGATACTGGATTATTCAGGTGTAGGAGATTTCCTTTTCAGTGCGGAAATTGAATTATCACACAAGAATAACTAGCGTATTACAACTCCATAATAACCTTGGCACATTTATTTTTAGAGCTTGCTTATCTTCAGCTCTTAATTAACAGATAATATATTTGGTGCTGCTTTGATCCATTTAATTATAACCCCTATTCTTGTGGTCTTGTTGATTTCCAAAATAGAACGTTCTTTCTGTGAAGCTTGATGTTCGAGTGAATGGCTTTTTACTTCTTTTCTTGAGGATATGTGCAAATTAATAATAATAATAATAATAATAATAATAATAATAATAATAATAATAATAATAATAATAAGGCTCGCCCACTGCCAGTTGAATTCGAACAAAGGTTCCTCGAGAATACTAGTTACTGAAAATGCTCATATATTTTTATGCCTATCCAAGTAAACGTTTGTAATTGTTTGCTAAATGATGAACCTGCCGTGGATGAAGTTTCTGTGGTGCAAAGCGGTTATATTTCAGAAATCTTAAGTTGTGTTACATTTACAAATAATTTTAATAGAATTATAATAAACGTTATTTCGTTTCTGTTACCTCAGAGCTTTGTAAATCGAACTTTACAGTTTCATGAGTATTCTAAGAGCTGTAACACTTGTCTGACATACTAGTGTGCGGTCCTAATCTATTTCCCGTAATCCTTATTCGGTCCATTTTCGATATCTGTTATGCTACTATAGTAGTTTCACATCAACCGTGCATTTGTTGTTCAGGCCATTCCCTTACGACGCTCCTGGAACATAGGCAGGACGTATGTTCCACCTCTTTTTAGATACGTATTTCAAAAGTATCCCTCAGGAGAGGTGGAACATACATCCTGCCTATGTAAACTCTCGAGAGAGACTGAGAGTTTCTCGGTCTCTCTCGAGAGTTCACATAAGCAGGATGTATGTTCCACCTCTCTTTAGATACGTCTTTCAAAAGTATCCCTCAGGAGAGGTGGAACATACGTCCTGCCTATGTGAACTCTCGAGATAGACTGAGAGTTTCCAGCCCTGTTATTGGCTTATCTACAGCTAATCGGGAGCGTCGTAGGGGACTGCCCTAGACATTAAATGTTGATGTGAATCTACTATAGTTTATGTGTGTGGTGACATCCCATTTCGTACATACGGACATGCTCATATGTGTATTTTCACGTAAGAGAATGAGACATTCAAGTGAAATATTTCCCCACAACAAGACAAACGCTCTTCGTACCGAGACCAATAATAAAGAAAACGTCAAAACTGCAGCAGCAGCAGCAGCTGTTTCTCCTGTCTTCGGCTGCGAGTCCAAATTCGCGTTCCCCCCTAGAAGATTTACGACCAAGTCGCCAGATGCAATAACGCAAACCGTTTCAATTGAAAGTCTTGGAATTTATCTCCCGACTGCTAGAAACTCGACTTAGATTGAGTGGCTGGCTCTCTCTCTCTCTCTCTCTCTCTCTCTCTCTCTCTCTCTCTCTCTCTCTCTCTCTCTTGTAAGTATATTTTCATATTTTTCTCGGGAGGTCGTATAAAAAATTTATTTTTCTTCTTATTCCTTTGTCCGAGGAGATTTACTAACAAACTCTTTGTTAAGAGTAATGTATTAATATTTATAGTCATACGTGTATATATTTATATATGTATGTATGTATGTATATGCATATTAATACATTACTTCAACAAAGAGTTTGTTAGTAACTCTGCTCCGGCAAAGGAATAAGAAGAAAAATAATGAAAATAAACTCACAAGAGAGAGAGAGAGAGAGAGAGAGAGAGACCGAGAGAGAGAGAGAGAGCCATGTATGAATATATATATATATATATATATATATATATATATATATATATATATATATATATGTATATATATATATATATATATTATATATATATATATATATTCATACATATACATATATATATATATATATATATATATATAGATATTATATATATATATATATATAAATATATATATATATACATATATACACACACACACACACACATACATATATATATATATATATATATATACAGGATACTATACATACATATATATATAATCTATATATATATATATATATATATATATATATATATAGATATATATTTTTATACATATATATATATTACACACACACAATATATATATATTTATATATATATATATATATATATATATATATATATATATGAGTGTCTGTGTGTGTGTGTGTTTATATGCATAGAAACATTCATATGCTTTGGGCCTAATATTTAAGCCAAGTTGACGAACTCTGAAGTAATATATTACGTATATTTGTTGATTGATTTTAATGTTTTAATGATAGCATTTAACACAGATATTTGAAAGATAAGGCAAATGGACTTATGCCATTGATTGACGAGTTAACATTATCCTGCCTACGCAACAAAAAAAAAAAGAGAGAGAGAGAGAGAGAGTCCATCCAAACAGACGACCGACCCCTTTAAGAATTGGTTTGTCAATAAGTTTCCTTTACCGCAGTGTTTTACCCCCAGCCAATATTTACTCTTTACGTCCTGGCGGCATCACGCGACCCCCATAGGGGCTTTCCCCTAGATTTTTCCTCCTCGCCCTCTAAATTTCCCTACGGCCGCTCAAATTTCCCTGGCGGAAGTTAAGACCGGGAGAACGTCGCTGCCGTGGGTTGCTTCTCCAACTTATTGGAAAAACCGCCGGGTTTTATTTGTGTTTCAATTGCCATTCCTAATCTCCTCTTCAGGTTGATCTGTCGACAAATCTCCCTTGATGACGGCTTCTCCTCCTGATTGGACTCTTTCGATTGCTCTGTTTCTTCTCTTTTTTAATATTATTTTTTTCATTGAAGAAATAAATTTAGGGGAAAATCTCCCGAGTAGGGGGATAGGGATAACGATCATGGGGAAATGTTACTCTCCTCCAGCTGCTCTGAGGTAAAGTTTCGGCCGAATTCAAGGAATGTTAAATATCGGTGATGTAGGTTTCTGTTTATGTTCTAGTGTTCTTTATTTGTTTACCTCTTGATATATATATATATATATATATATATATATATATATATATATATATATATATATATATATATATATATATAGTTAGTTTGGGCGCCTTTCGTTCAGCGCTCGTCATGTCTTCATAAGTGATTTTTTCTTCTTTCCTTTTCCAGGTAATTTTGTTTACCTACTCTGTTTTTTTCCATCTGTCCATCCGCCTGTGGTGTATGCGCATGGTAACACTGCGGCCCGGGCTTCAAATAATATCCTATTTCGAATATTAGCGGTTTAATTCGCATACAGTAAATTATTAAAACACTTCAGTTGCAAATGTAAACCCAGATATCCTTTTATTTACCTAAAACTTACACATAGCGTAACTATTTAAAGCCCGGGATGCAGTGTTACCATGCGAAAACACCACAGGCGGATGGACAGATGGACAGTAAAGCAGGACTTTATTGTTTATTTGTAAACAATGCCAATTTTCACCCAAAAAAAAACTATATACGGCAACATCGTCACCCTATGACGTAAGTTACATGTGAACGCTATAGGCCGGAATCATCAACTTATAGTACGCTTGAAATAAACTGAAATCGCATTCTTAACAACATATAAAAATATGCTTTGAATTCCATATATTAGATCATTTTTTTTAGCTGATAGGTAAGATGGGTGAAAGAAGTGTGAGGGTAGTTAGCTAGTTTAAAGTAAGGAGATTGATATGTAAGTCATACCATAAGCCAAGAAGCAGCATAAGAACGTCTTTGAGATAGTAAGGAATTCTCACTTGGGAGGTCTGTATATGAAATAGCAAGCGATTCCTAGAGTAAGTTCATCCCATTTACAAATACCACCTGTTTGCGCGTTTTTTTTTTTTTTTTTTTTTTTTTTTTTTAAATCCAAAAGCTTTCAGAAAACTGTTAAGGTGGTCTTCCATTTATACTTGGTAGCTACGTTTTCAGTGTGACAATATTCTTTGAAAAGGAAATAGAAAAGAAACACGTAAGGTAGATTATGATTGATTTTATAAAAGGTCATCGTTTTCTAGAGCTGAGTTGAGGCTTAAGTCCCACTTCTTCCCACCAAGCCTCGTATTTCCCACGTGGAACTTCTTCACAGTTCATGAAGAAATATTTCTTATTTGTACTGTCTTCTCTAGGCTACAATACTCTATTGTGCCGTAACGTGTAAATGAATCATACTTTCGAGATTTGAGTCAATTAAGCGGCACTTGTCAAGATAACTTTGAATCAAGTTATTTGGAGCTAGACTTTCACGAAGGTGTGCTTTTGCTGAAGACATTTTTTTATTGAAATATTAATTGCCACTTATTACCTTTGAATATTGATACATTTTTGTTTTATTTTCATATTTGGCTGAAATTCACATTGATGTTATTTTCACCCAAAACTGCTTGGTTTACAATTCTCTAGTCTTTACAAACACCGTGTTAATTCACTCAAATCTTGGAAGTGTGATTCAAATTAAGTTACGTGTTGGGTATTTATTATGTGGCTTCCTGAGACGAAGAGGAAATGTGTTCACGCGTATTTGGATAGATAAAAAACCATTGTGTTTTGTAAGTAACTGAAACTAATTAAATAGCAAAATACTCACATCATAAGATTTACGTTCCACAGATTCGCTTGGCCGTTCGTTTCACTTAATAGTTTCGCCATTTTGATCAGTGCATTTTTTAAAATTGAAACCCAGTCTTTAGAAAATAATGTTAGTTACATGTTGCTTCTATTATTTGGTTTGATTTGTTCCAGTTTACGTGAAAATGTATGGAAAATACATAAATAGTTCTGCCTGAAAAACTGCGTATCCGAAACGCAGACAAAACGTCGAATTCCGGAACCGTGCTCTTTACTCTTGGATTGACGAACATGTCAGGATCACCAAGTATGAAACATAACGATGCTTTTCGGACATGTTATATTCAGCCAGTCATCGTCAAGCTTCCGCCCACTTTTAATTGCATTTCCGCCGGAATATAAAGCGAAAGAAAATGGAGTAGGTCTAATGAGTTGGTTGTAAGCGAATATGGAACGAGATACACAACGTCCCGTTTCCTATTCGGTGCATGACGTCATGTAGTGAACAGCTGCTTAGCAGCGAGGCTGGAGATGGAATTCAATGTCCCAATGAAGTCAACTCTGTAAAGTAACTAATCAAACACACTTGTTCTAAAACTTAAGCACAGCACATACTTACCTGTATATAACATTAATCCATACGCATATGCACATCAAGAATGAATATATTTTATAGGATACATCACATCTGCTTATGTATTATGCATACAGTCATACATGTACTAACAAATACGCACTTATTAATCAATCAATGTATGCCTGAATGATATAAATGTTGACAAATGTGCAGGAATGCATACATGTCTATATATGTTCTTAAATGTGCAGGTATATATATATATATATAAATGCTTGCATGAACGTGTAAATACAACATTGCATACATACGTACACATTAACACATCAACGTATATGCTTATGTGTGCACTTTGTATACTTTAATAGAGCATGTACTTACAGTGCAGTACAACTGATGAAAAGCATATGCAAACATGCACATAAACTACACGCTTCAGTGTATGTAATTTTACACAAATAGATACATACGCGCAAACACGTATGCCACATTCAAAGGAAAATTCCTTCCA
Organism: Macrobrachium nipponense; assembly: GCF_015104395.2. Classification (NCBI taxonomy): domain Eukaryota; kingdom Metazoa; phylum Arthropoda; class Malacostraca; order Decapoda; family Palaemonidae; genus Macrobrachium; species Macrobrachium nipponense. Next base: position 57,225,245 of record NC_061089.1, read on the forward strand.
GACGCATATCATTGTTAAACTTTCTTTTATTCATTTAAGTATCATTCATGATTTTCTATAAAAGACTCCTGTCACTGTCATGGCGTAAGCAAGATTCGAATATTGCCCCCAGCCTACTTTGTTTTTAAGATCAGTATAATACCGAACAACTGACTGTTACTCCCCTCCCCACCCCCCAGTGCAGTTCCACTATCCACTTGTTCCGAATACGCCATTGGTCAGCCGGTTCCATGATCATCAAACTTTTAGGCGTCACATATAATTTACGTTTGTATCAGTAAAATATTCACTAATTATTGACGGTAGACTGAAGAAAAATTTTAGGAAAATGATAGACAATGTGTCTTGTTTTAGCTCAAATGAACCGTGTAACTACTAAAATCCGCAGAGTACCTACACTATGACGTCTTACACGTTTGGCCAATCACAGTTTCATTTTTTGACACCTCAGAAAATTTTCTCCGCGCAACAATACATTATCCTACCAACGCTATTTCAGATAGACGTGGAGTCGGTAGCCAGCACTTCTACTGAGCAGCGTTTACTGGGTAATATTCCAGATCCTGTTGACGAAATTCCAGCATCCTGTGGTGACTTATTTAAGTTATGGTGATTTTTGTGTACTGTATTCTGGAAATACGTAAAAACTAGTGGATTTGTGCCAGAGACGGTAGTGCCCTTAAGGGGTGGGCAAGCCCCCCGCTAGTCCTAGGCAGGGGTAGGAGCCTTAGGTTAGGTGGTTGTGTAACTTGTTTAAGTTAGGTAGTGCCCTGTAAATCACTTTTCTCCTGCTCCCCCACCCAGAAACCACGGTTCCCATTGTGGTCCCCTATAATTGTAGTAGGTTTAGGGTTCGATTATATGTGTAAGAGTAAGTGATAGATTCTTGTTTTTAAAGAGTTTCCTCATGTTTCTATACATTCTGCAACACCAATCTGGTGGTTTCTTGCCGTTTTTCGTCGTTAAACCTTAAAAAACTGGTGCTGCCCTCTCCTAAACATTTACCGAGATTTAATTATAAGTCATCGTGCTAATGAGGACTATGAGTGAGAAATGTTTTGTAGCCTAGGTTACAAAGAGTTTGGTTAGATATAAATAACATAGGTTATGCAGACTTTCACATGTTTAAATTTTAAGCCAGTAATTATCAGCGATGTATTAAGTTGCTAAGGATGGTTTTATAATATATCCAAAAATGTAACGCAAGACATTTTGTTATTGAGTGAGCAACGTGTAGCCTTGGTATTGCATGTAGCCTATGTATACATAATCTTAATACATTTAAGAGGATACCCAGAAATTTAATTTGGTAAACCTTGATAAGCCTAATTTCCTGTCAGCTTGAAAACAAGATTCTAAACAAACTGTACCCTAAGTAAGGTTCCAGTCAGGCATTTTGTGTCAAATGGTATTTTACTTTCGGTAGACCTAAGGAAGAACTCTGCATTGGGTATTACTTTGAAAATTGATTTTCTCTATAGTATTATGGTTGCTTTAGAATTTACTGTGATTTTTTGTCAGGCAACTGTTAATAATCTGAAACTAACGTCAGAAATTGTTTACTGGCCATCCAGGGATGCTGTCGCGCATGCGCAGTGTTGTAGGGGAGCTATTGATGGAGAGTGGAGTTTCCTTCGGCCTGCTAGGTTAGGTTAGGGTATGTTAGGTTAGTATAGTTCCTTTTATAATGGGTCTCCTTAGCCAATCCCTTCTTAAGGATATGGCCTCATAATGACTTGCATATGTACGGAACCATACAATAACAACATGATGGCAGTCCAGTTCTCCTGACGTTTTCCCCCACACAACACCCCACTTTCCCAAAGGATACCCAGCCATGTTGAATAGATATGAGGTTAATAATGATTGACCGAAAATACACAACACTAAATCCTTTATCAGCAACACTAAAAGTACAGGAAAAATCAAATTCCAAGGTAATAGTCTGTGTGGAGCTGTTGCGTAGACCTCATGCGTGCTCTTGAGTCACCTTAATCTTAATGTAAAATTCTTACTGAAATTTAATGAAAACTTACTTTTATGTAAGGTAATCTCAAACGAATGCTGTTACTTAACTTGGACTTTTTCTAAGTTCTTGGTTACATTAACTCAGTCACAGGAGTGGCTCTGCCCCTCGGATTTTGTTTGTTAACGTGCAATGTGGATGGAGGATGGCTAGTATATCTGGGAGGTCTTATTTTCATTGAGAAAAGTGGGTAAATGAGTAGTGCTAGAAGTAGGTATTAGACGGGATTTTGTAATTCGAGCATTACTTCAGAAAACCAGTTTGATGCTTACATGTTACACTCGTCCCTTTTATTTTTTTCTGCATTTATTATATTCATTCTGGCAACAGATGAGTAGTTATAAGATATTAGAACCATCTTAGGGGCTTCGGGAGATTACAAATGAGTGAAATATCAATATTATTGAAATAGAGTAACTATAACCAGTGAACAAATGAGTGAAACAGGCATACAAGGATGTATTGATAGCCTACAGAAGTCCTGATTGTGATTAGGTAAGGTTTATTGATTGCAATGGAGTTTGGTCAATTTTTATTGTAAACCATAATTTATTCTGGATTTGAAAATATGGTTATGCAATGTTTTAATGTGTGTTGGTAGGAAATTAGTAGACTAGGTGTGGTTTTATAGATACATACTGCTCCTCTCTAATTTCCTTGTATTATGGGGAACACAATGAAAACCAGGGTTTTTGAGTGTAGAATATAAAAGAATGTACTATTCTAACAAGTTATTAATACTTCAGTAAGATCTGATTGTGGTTAAGGTTATTTTTATCAAAGGCTATCTAAAGTAACATGTTGAACTAATGAAGAGCCTCGTAACCAAGGCTGTTTTTGATTACTCAGGAGAGGGCCTGGCACCCTGGGCTAGGTAAGGTATAGCCAAGTTAGGTTGCAACCCCATTCTTTTAATTTACAGTGGCCTGGATACGTTGTGTGGGTTCCAGGTATGGGCAAAGGCCCTCAGGCTAGGTAAGGCCCTGGCACCTTAGAATAGTCTAGGTGAGGTTGCAACCTTGTTGTTTTAATTTACTGGATCTTAAGTTTTGGGGTCCAGGCTAGGCAAAGCCACTGTGGCTAGGTAAGCCCCCTGTTCCTGTTTATCTTAGGGATGGGCCAGGGGAACCAAGAGTTTTGGCTGGGTAAGAACCTAGGCCCTTTGGTTTGGTTAGGTTAGATTGGGGGTTCAGTGGAGGCAAGTCTGTCACAACTAGGTAGGAACCTGGCCTCCTATGGTAAGTTAGATTGAATCCATCTTTGTATTTCACTCGTTTTGTATTTTTCTTCCACCTATATGTACTCGGCTGTCCTACTGTGATCCCTATAATGGTAGGATGCAAGGGGAGTCCATTATCTCTAAAACTACCTATTTGCAAACAAAATAAACCTCAAAGTTGCAAAGAGCATATTTTATTTCGTTTTCAACTTTGGAATGGAATTATGGCCAAAAGTAAAAATTTTCTCCTTTTTTTGTATATTGCCATAAAACATACTATTGCAATAGTTTTTGTTGTAAATTTAACTAGTTCCATTCATTTCCATCAATTCCTTGCCATTCCACAACCCTTATATCCATTAATAAATGGGAGACGATGCCAGAGAAGAACAGGGAATTTTCACGGGGGAAAGCTATAATGGATGGAACGCAATTGTACTGGAACCACTGTTAATACTCAGTTGACTAGTGACCCCTACATTGTTTGCCATTAAACATGGTTTGAAATTTATGGATGGGTCATAACCGAACCAACGCAAGGTGTTGCATCTAACTCCAGCCAAAGTGCCTCAGTGGTGTGGTCGGTATGGTGTTGGCCTGTCACCTTGGTGGCCGTGAGTTCGATTCTGGGCCTTCCATTAAGGAGTGAAAGATGTGTATTTCTGGTGATAGAAGTTCACTCTCGACGTGGTTTGGAAGTCACGTAAAGCCGTTGGTCCCGTTGCTGAATAACCACGGATTCCATGCAACGTAAAAACACCATACAAACAAACAAACAAACACTTACTCCAGCCAGCCAAACCTCAGCCTGTGAATCAGAGAAACCATATTTGCTTTATACCATGGCAATATACTTTAGTTTGCACATAGTGGTTTGGATAAATAAATCATAAATCTTGCTGCCTTGGTGCTCTTTCAGCAGTAAGTAGTGCCTTAATTATTGACAGTGTACTGTAGATATTACAAAACAAAAGGATTTTTACAGTTTCCCCTTTGGCTCCTAGCTGCTTCCTTTTCTTAACCTCATATTTTACGTCCTTTCCTGCTTCCTTCAGTCTTGTTCTCCAACCACTCCAACTCCTCCTTTTCACCGTCTTTAGTGCTGAATGGCCGAAAGTCCCTCAGTGTTCTGCTGTACTGCCCAAATATTATAAAAATTGAAATTTATGCTATTTGTTTTGCACCCATTATACACGCACCCTTCCAAACCTAACCTGTGACTGCATCCTACCTGACTCAGTGGTGCCCTGGACCACTCCAACCAAACATGACTTCGGTGACCATAAATCATTGAAACCGTAGTTACTTTATATATCTTGCCTCTTTGTATTGTCACTTAATATCTCTAAATGAAAT
>NC_061089.1:57230345-57251443 GCF_015104395.2 Macrobrachium nipponense
AATTATAATGTGACCCGATGTTAAAACGGATGACGAATGTTTCCACATGAGTGTACATATTATATATATATATATATATATATATATATAGATATATATATATATATATTATTACATATATATATATATATATATATATATATATATATATATATATATATACACCTATGTATATATATATAGATATATATATATATATATATACATATATATATATATATATATATATATATATATATATATATATATATATATAAATATATATATGCAATAAGGAGTAATTGACAATATAATTAAGACACCGTTGTGAACGTGATTTGTGTCTTTTCTTTCTGAGTGAGAGGACGCGATGGGCTGTGACATTTTTAGAATGTAGAGATCATCAATTTAGCTTCTCCATGGAAACAGTGGTCCTAAGTGACAAGACAGCTCAGCTTCGGAAGCGCTGGCGCATCTTCCTCGGGTGGCGCGATGTCGAAGTCGCTGCCTAAGCAGAACAGACCACGTCCTGTTTCTATGCACGGGCGGATGCAGATATGCTTTATGAATCTGGTTTAAGGCTGTTTCTTGGGCGTGGACAATGTTCTGTATAATGATATCATGAGCTTGTGACGAAGTTAGTGACGACACTTATTGGGAGTGTCTTGGGGTGTTAGTTCGTGCTTTCGTGTGTGCGAGCTACTTCCCTACATAATGAGAGAGTAAGTTAGCCAAAATGGGAGATCGCTACAGAATCGGCGAAGGGCCAAGATGGCTCCTTTGTCAGTATTTTTGGTGAAGTGTGTGAAATCTGTGTTTAATGAGTAAGCATACTTATTCTTTGGCCAAAGGTGTGGCTTGACTGTATTTTGAATATTTATTTCAAAGATGTTCTATTTTATTTGACCTTTTTATTTTGCTTTATAATCTTTGCTTATCGATATGTTCTCCTGTCTTCTTATAGGCGGATCTGAGACAAAGGGGAACTGATATGGTGACTTATTTAGAAATGGGAACTTAACTGATGTTTCGTGGTGTTACTAGACTGCTGTGACTATGCCTAGTTTTATGACTAAACTAATGTTAGTTATTTGGTTAATTCTCCAGGGTTATCTGAGTTCAACCTTTCATTTAATCATTTTGTTAAGAACCTGATTTATTTAGCTAATGCTTTGCTCTTAAATAAATGTATTTTTGTGGTTCACGAGTCTGATTTAATTGCCTTAGGTAATAGAGAGAGAGAGAGAGAGAGAGAGAGAGAGAGAGAGAGAGAGAGAGAGAGAGAGAGAAAACGGATGTCATTTCAGTGCCTCGCTGCTACACGGTCATAGCTACCAACCTTTTAAGATTGCCGAGGTTGGAACCTCGGTAAGATATATATATATATATATATATATATATATATATATATATATATATATATATATATATATATGTTTGTACAGATACATATTTACACGAAATAACTAAGAATGCAGCTAACAAAACCTCCAGGTTCTTCAATGATACTGTAGATTTTGAAAAAATGATAAACATAAAAAGGAGATGAAATTCAAAGTGAATTTCACCTGTTTTATCAAAATATGTGAAGATTCTAATTCATTCCAAAGTGCATGTGAGAATTCATTAAAAAAAAACATATGAAAATTAATAAAAAAAAAGAGAATCCTATAACAGAATAGTTTGGAGTTTTAGAAACGAAATCATGTATTCTAGATATTAAAACAGTGTGATGACGTCAACAGTATACTATTCTACCAGATACTTCTAGCAAACAGTGGTGTGTATTTTTAACTACCAGGAGGTAGCAAAAGAATTATTGGATTTTCAGAAAGGCTTTATAGTTTTTCATCTAGTGAGAATGTCCTTGATATATACATTTAATACACAAGCATTCAAGAGTAGGCTTTGAATAAATATACTTGATTTTCGTATCTCATTTTTTTAAATATAAATGTTGAAAACAAAATTACTTTCTCGTAAACCAAGAGCTTCACTGTTACTGGATGTTTTTACCTTTTGTTCATCTGAAGTTTTTCATTCTTGTTTTGCAATCTTTGCAGGTGACATTGTTCAACGATAACAATTTACAGATAACTTTATCTCAATAGTACTTTTAATAAGCTATTACCAAGAATGCTATCAAGAAATCTGTCTGGTTACAAACCAGATGAGACATTGTGCATAACAGAAAAACAAAACTCGTGTATACCAGAATTACAATCATCATTTGTAATAATCTTGGTTATTCATGGTTTTAATTAACTGTTTCAACTCTTTGGACTCTTTCATATTGGCAGTATTACCATAGAGCAAAGTGAAAAATCAGCTCCGACGACGATGTCGTAACATCCCTTATCCTATGTTTTTCGTCGAATTTTTTAAATGTTGGTGTGTGCGTGCTAACAGCTCAATCATGGAGGTTGCCCAGAGCCATCTATTGTTTAGACTACAGTCACTACACTTTCCCAGAGTGTCCGCTTTTAGGTAATATTCCTGAAATTAATTCAACAGAAGTACAATTTGCTTCGTGTTCCATACCAATTATTCGTGTAACACTTGGAAATAACTAATGACAAGAATTTGATGACCAAATATAGCGTTCAGTGCCTAAAATCTTTCGACTAACGGGAAGTGTACAAATGCTTTGGAGCGTCCTTGTTCCAAAGGAGTCAGAGATATCATCCATCTCTGCTCATCCATGATCCTATATCTTGTCATAGTATCACAACATTTTGTCTGTGAATCATGGACTTCCTTACTTTCGGAAATTAAGGTAATATATACTGAATGAGATGTTTGAAAGATAGGGAGCTAAACAGAGCTAAACAAATTCATTATCCGGCAGAAGTCTCATAAATGATTGAAAGAGGCTACACCTGTTGGTGTGAGTAGATATACCTATTAGGGTGACGTTCAGGTAAAGCAAATTCTGTTACCGTTAATCTTACGTTTATTTAGTTATCCATTGCATGGCATAAATAGCATATCACACTGCTCTATTATCAGCCAAGCCTTTCATAATTACTTAGTGATTGTTGCCTCCCTGCTTGATGGCTTAAGCACATTTGTTTACCCATCAGCCTTTTTTTTCTATCGCGTTGTTATATCTAGGTGGACGAATATTTAGAACCACATCAACAATATTAGATTTTTGGGTAGGTGTGGGTAGAAATTAGTAGAATATGGATGTATCCTAACCTGACTTGCCTAATCAAACCTAACCTAGGGCTCCATACTCCTAACCTGTCACATGGACTGTGGATCACAGAACTGTCCCTTTCCTGTCACAGGTGTTGCGTTCCTGGCCTGTTACAGGGGGCCCTCTTTCGAACCCCTCACAGGAATGATATACGTAGCCTAGGCCCTAGATCTTATTGCTTGAAATAACCATTGTCAATAAGCCTAGTAATTTACGGTACATTGCTGCAGGTGTCAATCAGAATGGAAATTATACGGCTTTAGTTAAGGTAAACCGCAGTTCTTGGTAAAACTCTTTGCATTTAACAATTCAGTGGATAACTATCACATGTTTGCTATCTTTGAACTACTCACAGAGGAGGAGGAGGAGGAATATAACAAGGAGTGTTTTCAATATCCCAATGGTTATCACATGTTTTCAAAATGCGTATTCACAGGAGAGGAGGAATTATTTTTGGTCAATTGGCGCTTACAATTATTTCATAACACAATGAAAATTACATGCATCTGCATGCAAATTATAGGTATTTGAATATGTAAAAATTGGAATGATACTTGCATTAGCAAAAGGTGCCAGGGCAACAAGTTTTTAAGTTGGGAATCGTCTGGATAGTGGAAAAGGGTTATACTCTAATTGTTTTGCCTCAAGGGACTTGGTTGGGTACCTAGACGTTAGTCAGAACTAGACAATAGGCACTTGAATATACTAATCCCAAATTGTTTTGTCTAAACTAAAGTTATCCCCAAAAGTAGCTTTACTTAAGACTTTGTTGGCCGTGGAACTAGTCCATATGCCTCTGTTTTCCTCAAAATTCATATAGCTATGACACAGAATGGCCAGAAATTGGTATAGCTATACCATGGATCCCATAAAACAGTTTGCTCATTATAATAAAACTGGTTATATTAGGCCTTTAGCATCCATGGGCATAATATGGCATGTTTTACTCCCTAGTTATGAAAAGATGAGACTGGGTTTCAGTTATCCAAGACATATGGTGGTTTGTTTACTATCCCTGCATTGGTAGATCTATATTACTATTCCGCGGCGGCCTAGACTATGGCAGTTGCGGTTTTTCTATGTAGTTTTACCTCCTGAACAAGAATTTTAAGTAATATTTATTCGGACAACTGTAATTAAACTCCGGGGGCTCGTACTAAACACGGCGAAATACATTCGACGGCCCCAATTCCTGGTGGCTTTCGTATTCGCGGGGACGAAACGATGCGGAATGCTTGTATAGAAATACCCCTGCATTTGGTAGGACAAAGCATGTAGCCTCCTCGAAACAAGTTAAGCTAAGGGACTGATACCCTTGACTTAGTTACCAGTGAAATTGTTGAGGATAGAACCCTAAGAAAAATCTGTTTCTTGCCCAAAAAACTTGAAGTACAGCAAAGGCAACCCAGCTTAAAAGAGTGACCGAAATGTTGGAGTGTGGTGGAATTAGTTGGTTTAGAACCTGACACAATGCAAAGATAACAGAGTAATAAAGCTCCCGTTATTTATTTTTTTAATGACATAAATATGAATTATTTTTATGAATTTTAACTTTGGGCTTCGTTTCGAGAGTAGTCTTTTCTTTATATTTGTATCGAAGTTATGCTCGGAACTGTACGTTGAATATTTTTGGTGCTTTCCGGTCCACAATAATGAAGATTTTAAATATTATTGCCATAGCTTTAGTTTTTTACTGAAGATATTCAGTATGACATGGTCTTGGTAAAGATAGCTTATGAAATTATTCTGTATTCTGTTTATTTGATGTAAGACAACATTCTAGTGTCTTGGGAGTACTGAATTATGCATCGTTGATACACAAAATTGTCAGTTAAAGCAGAGTCAAAGTATCTTCATTATGAATATCGACACACCTGCATCTCCAGAGCCTTTAAATATGCAGCTCCTAGATTATACAGCAAGCTCTCTTGAACAGAGGCAGATTGAGAATTTTGAAGTCTTTCAGAATGAAACTTAAAAAAACCCTTTTGTTTCATCGATGCTATGATATGGAAGATCAAACGGTGAATTAGGAATTTGCACTGTGATTAAATATATCCGATGAATAAACTGTTAATTTGTTACTGGGGGTCCTGCGAGTGTTACGTAAGTGGTGCGGAACCTGGATAAACCGTCAACAAGTAACAACTACGTAAGGTAAATTTTTCACTTAACATACTTGCTTGCACTGATTTTTCTGTCTTTTTTTGTGGTTGGGGAACGGGGGTTGGGGGATAAGGGTGATTTTGAGACTAAAAATCCAACTCTCTTTACAAACACACTAGAATCCAGTGTACTCCGAAGGGTACCCCTAAATAAATGGAAGCTTACAGACTGAAACATTAGACATGAACATTTTAGCAAGTGAAATAATCATACAGTTTTGAATATTTAATGTTTCATTGTATAGAATTCACTCGATCGAGAGCAGTGAGAAGTGACCCTGTTAAGCTAAATATTATCATTCTCGGTTTGGAGGACAAAATAGTGTAAAATAGACCTTAAAAAATACAACGTGCAACAAGAAAATAGTTTAAGCATTTGGTCATGAATGAACTGCAGGTGTTGTACTGTATACGTCTTAGAGATTAGGATGGTTGGAATATCAAATGTTATTGAAACCTGATGTAAATTACATGAGGCGAGTCTACCTTTTGAAAGAGTGCTTCTTCAGGCCAGACGTTAAAATTAAGTCAAGATACATATTTTTGTCTAAGAATATAACTTAAGTGATTATTATATTAAATTGTCTGTTTTAAAGTATCTAATTTTCCTAATGTTTTTCCTGATTATAATTTTTATATTTCTTTGAGCCAAGTATAATTCAGAAGTACTGAATGTAAGACGTAATCTTTTTCTTCCAGGTGTCTATTCCGTTGAAGAAAAAATCTGAAGATGATCATCGGTCTATTCTATTGCATTGAGGCATTTCCTTTCTCCGACTTTTGCGGAAGTTTTCAGTGATCAAGTTTGAGGCAACAAAGTGGAATGTAAGTGAAATATTTTGTATTATATATGTAAAAAACCGTGCATTGTTTAATATGTAACTTTAATTTAAAGAAGATTTAAAATAAACTACGATGAAAAAGTTCCTGCCGAATATTTTTACATCGCATTTATATTTGTTCTCTTAAGTCATAATGCCTTAATTTTAACCACAACACGATTCTCTAATTTCACTTTCCGTTGTTTAATAAATCAGAGCAGGCCTCATGAAGATACGCCGGCTAAGTAGTAGGCTTTTTCATTCCATTCATACCACAATAAAATTTTGCCTGCTTGTAGTACCATACAAACTGAACTTACATCTCAAATTCGGGTATGAAACTCATTTGGGTACGATATTTGAAATTCCGAGGTAGGAAGTCACATTTCTAATAAGATTTTCTATTGGCAAAGTTACTTATTAAGAAGGAAACTACTATGAGATTCAGGGTCTCTGTAACACGGTTTTTTGGACTTTGCTCCTTGTCAAAGCATCGGATGTAGCTGAAAGTTGACATATGTATATTTTACAACCACACACAAATTTTGTCAGCATTATCAATAACCTAAACCCAATAGTTTTGATTTTTATAGAGTAAAAATGAACTAGCCGACGCCATGGCCAATGATTACGAGCCAAGAGTCGAAAAACATTCATTACGTAAGCAAGGTAAACAAACACCTATTGACTAAATGTTGCCCCGCCCATCCACCAGACAGAAATGCCATCGGCTCTGAAACCCAAAGACTTTATGAATGGCGGAACGAAACACAGTTGTGGGTGGGGTATCAGTGCTATCGTAGTAATACTACTGTAGCAGTAGTGCCGCAACAGTATAACAGTAATAATACATGAATTAAACGTTTAGACCAACTGCTGGGATCCTTGAGGATCATTTAGCACTTCTTTCAACTACTCGAGAAATTAGTTTTTTATAGCCAGAAGTTAAATTTTCTAATCCAACAATGCCCATGGTAGCCTTCAGTGTTATCCTGAATTATAACGAGGCGAAAGTGGGTGGAGCCTCATGAAGTCACCATTCTGACGATAATTATTGGTGAAGGTTTAAAGCCAATATACGGTACCGGCTATTTTTTTTCAGTAAATAGGTAGATAGCCAATAAATATTGCTTGACATTGGATATAGCAGTTATCAAATCAAGCTTGTCTACTATGTTTTTGGTAATTACCAACTATTCCCTACATCTTGTCAATCTGATTGTGACCTATAAAGTAGACTGTAATTTCTTTGGAAACTTATTTTGGGAGTTAGACTAATAATCGAAATGTTTTTGTATTTATTAACATATTTTGTTGGTTTGTTCATTATGACAATTATCAGTGGGGAGGTTCCAGAGTTCAGAAATGTGTACTGCTTTGCTTGTATTTAAATTTGTATGTCATTGTTTGCCAGAGGTTTAGCCTTCGTTACGTATAGCCAATCATCCATCGAGAAAGAGGGAAGAAATGATGTCATAAGTTACGTAACGAGTGCGTTCGAAACCTTTTCTCTGGGTAAGTTGGCCCGTCTTCAAAAAGGTCACTTTTACATTATAAGTACCAAATTTATTCAACCTACGTAGTGCAGAATACACTCAAAATTCATGTGTTGATATAATATGTATTCTGCATAAGTGTTATATTTATGAAATGCTAGATAAAAAGATTATTGCGAAAAAAACGTGTTACAGAGGCCCTGAATCTCATAGTAGTTTAACACTTGAAAGTGCATGTGAGTGAACGGCTTAGTGGTTTTCTGAATAATTTCCAATAATCAAATTGTTAAGACCTTCTGTTGGCAAGCCTGTGGGAATGTTGACCAGTGTGCATTTTATTGAGACTTTATTCTAGAAAGTACTCATTTTACGGAATTGAAATGTCATTAAGAAGCTAACCACCTCAGTTCGATACAAAGCAAGTGAGCCCAAAATGAAACGCCATTTAATAATAGCTTAGTCAATCATATAAAGTTTTCCTTCAGATTCGTAATTGATGGTCAGCGTTTTGCTTGTCTTATTTTGTTCACGGTCATTTTTGTACTATGCTTTCATTCCTTCTTTGATAAATATAAGTCTAGTCTATAGGTCTACACTCTGTTTTTAATTTTAAATTTATTTTAACTACCATTCAGTTTGCATTCAGCTTTTTGTAATATTCTCATGACCATAAATTTCATTGTCCAGCATTTTTTTTTTTTTTTACAAACTTTCAAAGACTTTCTAATTAAGCAGAGTGTCACAGTCACGGTAGGGCTTTTCACTGCTGAAGTGTATTATTTCGCCACCCAACATTTGAGTGTCACTAGGTCTTCCTTATTCTGATATTTTTTCGCGTTTTTCTTGTACCTGCTTTTTGATGGTATCGTGTTTGTCATCAGTTTCGTATTTCCTGGTGTTTTGCAACTCTTATTCATATTGGGCCTGTATAGCTTCGCTTGGTTTACATTTTTAGTAAAATGATTTTAATACGGCAATGCCAAATCAGGCCAGGAAATTGACCTGACATATGTTGATGGGTGAGTGAATTTGAAATACTGACAAATTCACCATAAAAGCTTTTTGCATTTCATGTTGGAATAACAAAATCGCAACACTTTACAAGTAATAGTCTATGTCTTTTAAGTGAGATTTTCCATTTATTATCTATAACATGGAATACGTTTAAGTGAGATTTTCCATTATTGACCGAGATTATTTTTTCACTTAATTTTTAGTTTTTATAATGTTTAGGCATGAAATTGTACGAATATTCCGGAAGGTTTGTGCTTTAGACAAATATTAGACTATAATATTTGAATTAAATATTTGTTACTGAACATGGCTATTTGGCTTGGAAATCGATGTCAAGCCACGACTTCAAAGCAAAATCCACTAACATTGTATTAACTTGCGTGAATGTTAAACTTTTCTATTCATTATGATTTAAGAATTCAGGAGCTCCTATTGAATACTAAATATTTACATTGATTGAAATCACAGTAACTGGAAATTAAAACTACAATTGTTTAGTGCTGATAAATTTAATTTCTTTCAGATTGATGCATAATCAGATTGATACAACGTCAGCTGTAAAACACGTGCACAATAAATACATCTTGACTACCATGAACAATAAACAGAGACAAGACAGACTCTGGCCGATACTAAGTAAGCGGATGCCAGTCAGTGGTAAAACACGATCCGAGACTAAACATTATGAAGAAATATGGTAGAAAACAACTCTCGAGTTGTCCATCGTACAGAGATGCATAGAAGCAGGAATGCTGAGATCAGCCATACACAAAGAGCAGTCACGGGTTCCGTAGAAGAAAAAAAAAAGAAGTCTCCTTGCTATAGAAAAGCAACACTTCCGGAGTACAGCGTAAAGAGCCGTTGAGACTGAGCTGCAGTTGAGTAACTAAGGTCCCTCAGAAGAATCGATCTTCTATAAAAAAAAATGATTTAACCGTGATAACCAACCAGGCAAAGGAACAGAAGTGCAGTGGAAGCAATATAGTAAGAAATGCATAATGGAAGCAGCAACCGAGCAAGAGATACTGTTTCGGACACCGCATTACGTGAACAAAAAGGGAGATAGTGGCGTGGTTGGTTTGGTGTTTGCTTCTCACCTCGGTGGTCGCGGGTTCGATTCTCGGCCATTTCATTGAGGAGTGAGAGATGTGTATTTCTGGTGATAGAAGTTCACTCTCGACGTTGGTTCGGAAGTCACGTAAAGCCGTTGGTCCCATTGCTGAATAACCACTGTTCCATGCAACATAAAAACACCATACAAACAAACAAAAAGACAAAAAGGGAGATAACCGAAATGGTTTTATTGTTTGGTGCCATCTTCCAGAATTAAACTATAAAATGAACCCCTTTTAAATGGCTGCCAAATGGAACAAATGGCAAAACAAATTCGTAACTTGATATCTTTTTCTTACCACAAAAACCCTTCAGGCTGTCAAACATATTTAACTAATAAAGAAAGTTCATTCACTGCTACATGCATTCACCCCCTTAAAAATAATACATTCGGAGTTCCTATATCCACAAATTCTTTAAAATTACAAACTTTCTGGAATACATTTGGTTTTCACATATTAATGATGCTTCAAATGACAAAATTGTTGTTCATAAGGTAGTTTACGGGAAAGGTTTACGGGAAAGTTAAATTAAATTTGGATCTTCATTCATTATGCACCTTTTTTACAATTGTTTGTGAAAGTGTTTTACCAACTTACATTTACCATATAAATATATTAATAAAATTGATTGTATTCGCATTTGAAATTACTGTTGGGGTAAAATTTTTAACGCAATATAATCTACTTTATAGATTTGAATGTATGACATTTATATTTGAATATATTCAGAAATGAGTGAAAATTGTTTTAAATTATTCACATTCATAAATTTTAATATACAGGAGTTTGAATGTTCTTTTAAAGAAGTATTAAAAAATATTTATTCATGAATTTGGATTTATCTGAAAAATATTTCAACGTATTAGTAAAATTGAATTTATTCTTTTGAAAAGATAACGTGAGTATTTAAATTTCATGAATTCGGTTTCATTAAATAGTAAAGAAAATTGAGACGTGTATTTGAAAATATTTGAATGTATTAATGATTTTGAATAAGTACAAATGTATTCCTATTTTAAAGATTTTGTAGCAGAGGACTTTAAAAGCATTCATAAGTTCGGATTTATTCATAAAATTTAAATTTAATATACATTTGAATGTATTCCAATTTTAAAGCAGAGGGTAATTTAAACATATAATTTTTTAACAAATATTCTTAAGTTCGGATTTATTAATTTGAAATTAGTACATTTTAATGTTAAATTATTTTTCTGTACAAAAGTATTCGGAGGATATCAATAAAATTGAACGTATTCCAATTTTAAAGATCAACAGAGGGTTTCAAAAATATTAAGTTCAGATCTATTCATAAATTCTAATTAATACATTTGAATATATGAATAAATTTGAATTTACGAATACATTTAAATGCATTAATAAATTTTAATATTTACAAAATTAAAGATAGAGTAAAAAAGTTTTGAATAGCAGAGGGTTTGAAATGATTTATCATGAATTGAATGTATTAATACATTAGAATTGTATTAATACATTAGAATTGTAATACATTTGAAAGATTGAATAACAGGCTCAAAAAATATTCGTAAGGATTTATTCAAATTTATGAATACATTTGAATGTATGCATAAATTTGAATTTATACTAATTTGAATGTTGAATTTGTCAATGGAAAAAGAAAATGTTGGAGAAAATCATGAATTTGAATATTAATATATTTGAATGTATTCCAGTTAAAGATTGTTGCCAAAGGGTTTTTTAAAACTTGATTTCAGAAATTTGCATGTATGAATTTGAATTTATTAACATATTTGAATGTTAATTTTTTCAGTAGTAAAATATCTGGAGAATATTCATAAATTTGTATGTATTAATACATTCGAATGTATTACAATTTTAAAGATTTAGCAGAGGGATTATAAAAAGGTATTAAGTTCGGATTTATCCATAAATTTGAATTTATTAATACTGGAATGTATGAACAAATTTTATAAATAATCTGAATATTAAAATCTTGGGTAGAAAAGTATTTATTCATAAATTTAAACGTATTCCAATTTTAAGGAGTAGCAGGGGCTTTTATAAAAAAAATATTTAAGTTCGGATTTATTCAAATTTGAATTAATAAAATGTATTAATATATTGGGATTTATGAATATAGTTGATTTTAATAATTTTATTCAGTAGGAAAATATTTGGGGATTCATAAATTTGAATGTATGGATTAAGTTTAATTTACAGTAGAAAAGATATGAAAATTGATTTAATAAATTTGCACATTTGAATGTACTCCTAAATTAGGTTTAAATTACAAAACTTCAATGATATACTTTCAAAAACTATTAATTTAATAAATTTGAAATCTTCACATTAAGATAATCATTTGAATAAATTATATTAATTTGAAATTTATTTCCTCTATAAAATACTTGGAACAGATATATTTAATGAAATTTTATTCATATTTAAATAAAAATTTTATTTATTCATGAATCTGGATGTAATAAATTGAACATATTAAAATTTTCTGTCAGTTATGACCACCGCGTCTATTAAAAATGTTTAAAATTCAGCGTTCTGCTAAAAGTTACTTGGCAGAATTTCCTAACAGCTGTTTGGAAGGCCAGTTCTTATCTCTGGCACAGACAAATCATCCATAAAAAACCTTGATGTTTGCTCTTTCAGTCTCTTTACATGGTCATTGAAGCTTTGCTTTGAAGGAACAGACTCAGGTCTTGTCTCTGGAACATGCACATTATACAGGAAACAAATACTTTGAAGTATGCTCTTTCAGTGCCTCCCTACGTTGGCCATCGAAACTAATTTGAAGGTCTTGTCGTCTCCTAGAACTCCGACTCCCATATCCCCATGGTCAAAAAACGTTCATAACATGGTGCTTGCTCTACAATCCAACCCACAATGCTGTATTTCTAACGAGCTCTGCTTTGGAGGTCTGAGCCACTCATTCAGGTCCAGTAGTTGTTCATGGTCAGGCTTCATGTGATGCTCTTTCAAGTTACACTACCTTTGAAGGTGGTCTGAGTCACCATTCCGCCACCATCCGTCCAATTCAGTTTATCCACTCAGTGTTTATTATGGTCAGCTTGGTATACATGCTGCTCTTTCATGGAGCTCCAAATCTTGTAAAGATTCTCAGACCAAAGTCACTTTCCTACATCTGGTTACATATTGCTGCTTCTCGCTAATCATCTGATCACCACCTAGAAGCCAGACATGAGCAAAGAATCAAAGAAATCCCACAAACTCATGCATCCATCTCATTTGTATTTCTACAAGTAACAGTGCTCATCATTTGGCTAGTCCTAATGACATAAACCGCTAAAGTGCACTCTCTCTGCCCTAATACCACTGAGTACAAATAGATTTCCAGTTTCAAATTGAATTACTTGAAATCAAGACATTTAAAAATTATTAACATGTAAAATGTAATAAAAGATTTAACTAAGATATTTAAATTTTGTAACTGAATCACTTGAAATTATTTAAAAGTTTATAAACATGTAAAATGTAATCAAACGATTAATGTAAAATGTGAATTTTTACCAGGTGCACATGTGCTGTATTCCTAAATTAAATGCTCAACATTAAAAGTACCTAGATTATTCGAGTTGTTGTCATTGTCATCAAATGAAGTACGATGTGATCAAAAACCACAATTTACATAGCAGTGATATTACAAAATTGATATGAACTGTTGTCGTCATAGTGTAACTGCTTACACGGATATTAGCAAACTGATTCACTGTTGTTGTCATGTTGTAACTGATTGCACTGTTAGAAGCATGCACCATCATCTATAAAACAGATCATCATTATGAACATGAAATCTTACAAAACTGATTTTGATTGTTTTCTTTGGTTTCCTTACATAACTGATATTGAGATTTCCCTTCCTCAATGTGTACTACTATCAATAATCTTATAAACCGATGATCATTAAGCAAACCAGTCAAGCTTACTTGTCAAGAACCAATTCCCCAATGTGGGATTCCTCACAAAACTGACTATGGATTGTTCCATATCTTAGGCTTCTAATAAAATACAAAATCAATGTAACATTGAGCAAATTAGTCAGGCTTACGTGTCAAGAACCATTATTCCACACAATATGGGATTCCTTACAAAACTGATATTGATTATTCCATATCTAATAATTCTAATAACAATCTTACCAAACTTTTTATTGTTAAGCAAATTAGTCAAGCTTAATCGTCCAGAACCATTTCCCCAATATTCTTATTAAAAACACTGATGGCAATTCTGTTAAGGGATGGTCTGCTGCTGACATCATGAAGTTAGAGGAGGATATATGTACAGTGTTTTGAACCTAGGGACAAAGCATGATGACAGCTCTGTTATGGGATGGTCTGCTGCTGACATATATGTATATGCCAGAGTATCATGAAGTAAACAATATAAAACATTTCAAAGGTTCTCAGTTACTCTAACGCATACAGTAATGATACATTATCGCACTCTTGAAAGGAAGTTCTAGCCTCATAATGACCTGAAGACTCATTTCAAAATAAACACCCAACCACGAAAAGACAGGTTTCTTAAAAACGATGGCAATACAACCACTAATGTTTAAAATAATATCTGGTTAAGGGAAACTATTCTCAAGGGTGGATGACAGCTAATTCATTATTTGAAAATAGCTCAACAATTATATGCCAAATGATGTTGGATCACCTTTCTAAATGAATAGGCTAATACTACCCAGTAACAGATGATGGTCAGGCTGTAGGGCTAAAAAGTTAGAAAACTTGGGCCAATCACTGTTAGCAGAAAACTCAAGATTAAAATGAAAACGGTAACAGTGTTACTACTCTTCCCAATTTTAGAATGGCTAAAAATGATTAAAGGAAATTACCGTATTTGAGGCAAGCTGAAGAAAATCCTTCAGCAAACCTACGAATAAACCTATTGCATCTCCCCTGGCTGTTTTTATGAAAATTAAATGTATGAAGAATTGTAACCTACAGTACACCTAGTCACGTCACTGCAGCCTTAAAGAAAAAATTTCGCCACCCTTCAAGGTTGATTGATTGATTCATAGATTTTAGGCATAATGCCAAGCATTGGGGCAACGAAGACCATTCATGCTGTAACAGAAATTGACAGTGAAAAGGGTTGAAAGGTGTAACATTAGGAAAACCTCGTAGTTGCACTATCAATTTTGTTAGGAAAGGGTGGAAAGTAAGATGTGGAAGAATAATACAAAAGTTCGTACAGTAAAAGGAACGAAAGTAGTTGCAGCTAAGGGCCGAAAGGGCGTTGCAAAAAAAACTTAGTAATGCCTACATTGCACCAAACTAAGGGGTAAAATATTGAAACCTCCCACAAAGATAAAACAACACTTTCAACTCTCCATTGAAGAACTCAAAGACCATACAACTAAAAAACAAAATATATCACCCAATTATAACTGTGTAAGGTAAAAGCTCATAATTTTATACACTAAGAAAAGTTTAGAGAAAGACTTTAAGTCTATTAAGAATTAAAACTAGCGTGCGTAACCTTATAGCAACATAAACAATACTAAAATGTTAATATAGACTAGTTGCCAAATGCATATATATGACTATTGTACAGTATTATTACAATTTATGTATTGGCCCAAACAAGAGTTTATATAACCCACTTTAACAATGTAATGAAAACTGAATAAGTGTGGCTTTGTATATTGTACTATAACCATATTAAAAAAACTACTACTTTAAACGTATGGCATAGGACAATTATATACACCAAGATTTCAGCCTAAGAATCTCCTCCCACCTTACTCTCCTACAGTGCCCAACTATGTCCAGAGTACAAGCATGTATGCCTCATGATTACAGCATTAACTTTATCAATTCAAATTTGATTGTCCACCTCAGGGAGGAATTCCACATTTTCCCAGATTTTCTGCAGAAGCCATAGCTAAGCCATATTTGTGGATGTCTTTAGAACGTTTTCTATTGCCTCATGAAGTTACGACTGAGGAATAAATTCATTTATTTAAAAGGAAACAGTATTCTTGTGTGATCAGTTTAGTGCCCCTATTATGATGATAGGTAGTGTTGCACAGGTCCTAAGTAGAGGCAAAACTAAGATGAGGCATTTCTTTCTGGAAGGTCCTCATTTAAGGCCCTGGATAGCCTACCTTAATTTATTTGTGACTAAACTTTTGACCTAGGGTTGGACCACAAATGTGGATATAGTTTGGATGCAGTCCTCTATAGACCTACACAAGTTTTTTTGTTCAGTTGCTGAACACTGACAATTTACTTTTAAAACCTATAATCTAATACAGAGTACACATTCTTATGTAGTGTATATCAGTCTATTAGATGGCATATTTTATCTAAGCCAAAATCTTATGACATTATACTACACCAAAAAACCATCATAAATGTGTTTACTAGGAGGACATGGTAGGATCTGCTCCAAAGCTTTGCCATACATGCCAAAAGCTCTGAAGACAGGCCTCTACTATATACCTTAAGGGTTCAAACCATCAGCTGCAGTTGTTTTAAGATTCTTTCCTCTGAAGAGTGAGACTTGCCTACCTTGAAAGGGCTGATTGGACGAGGAAGAACTGGAAGAACGACTTGGGTTGAAAAACCTCATGAAATTTGGGAGCATGACTGGGAACTGTCATAAGTACAGGATGCTTGAAAGAGGGTTTCCAGGACTGAGCTAATAATTCCCTACTTACCTGACTCGAAACATCTTCAACAACAGTTTTTAAAAATATCGAGATTAAGTAGACGCTGATGAGGGTCAGTAACAGCTACTGATTGTTGAGCTGGCATTACTTTACAAGACAAAAAAGAATACAATTGTTCTTGTTTCTTCAAAATAGAATTTGTAAAAATATTCGACAATTCTCCAGAAGTGTCTGAAATAGCTCTACCAAGGCATGGCAAATACTCCAGAGCTTCCTCCAGCACTGTCTCCCCCTCAAGAGTAACGTGATCTATCACTTGCTACAGTAAATTTCCAATAGCACTAAGCACAAGTTCCACAAAGGAAAGGGCTTCAAAAGCGTAGAAAGTTTATTTTTGGAAGCTCTCTGCCTCACCATTAGACCACACTACTTTACTAGATTTGAGAGCTCTACATTTCATAGGGTCAAGCAATTTGAAATTCTTAACTAGTCTTGAACAGGGGAAGAAATAAAGATCTGGCAATGCTCCAGTGTGATAATAAGCCACTCTCCGAGGTTTCATTTAAGAGGAAACCATAGTCATCAACTTCCTATGACCTGCTTTAAGGGATAAAGCGGTAAATCTTAATAGAGCTCCGGCCAATTTTAGTATAAATGTTTAATACCTTGAAAGGAGACACTAAGTATGTTCTAAGGAAGACTGAAATTAATGGCGGTAAGTCCTATCGGTCTAGAAAACACAACGTAAATTTTTGTACCTACAGAAAAAAGCAAAGTCCTTCATGTTGTTGTCTCTGTCGTATCACCTATTTTAATGAGCTCCTGTTCGTTCGTTTGTGTGCTGCGCAGTCTCAAATTGTCTTGGGAAACCACACCTTCCGAATGACGTCACGAAAAAAAACCCATCCAAAAGTGACATCATTATAGACAATTTCCAATCGTAAATAAGCACGTTTCAATTTTCTCAGAAACAAAAGAAAGCACAGTGTTTTCAGCCAATGACAATATTGAATGTTACCAAGTCGTTAATTTTTCGGCAAATACACCTATTTTCTCCAATAAGCGTTACTTGCAATAGCGCCATGGCTGACTTAGCAGTACCGTCTACAAGCTCCCGATTTCGTTCCCCAGGAAAGTTTCCCCCCAGGTGTGTGAAAATTGCTACGTTAATTATAGAGATTTCAAAAACTATTATTATGGACAAATAGAAAGGCTCGTAACTTTTGCCCAAAATCACGGTTTATCAAGAGTGAACACATTTCCGCGACTTGTGTAAGGAAAAGTGCCGTCTTGACTTGAACAAAAAAGCCTTTCGGTGTGATAAAACTTATGTAGTGTCTTAAAAAAAGAGAGAAAAAAAAAAGTGTAATTTTTTTGTCTCAATATTTAAAAACACAAGGTTCTCCAAGTCTCACGTGGATATTAAAACTAATTTAACATTTTGCTTTATTTTTGTATCTGATTGGTTTTCTTATAAGTTTGCTACTTTTGAGCTTCATCTCAGCGATCCCACCATCATGATTGGGCGGGTTCATTTTGTAGGGAAGTAATAGTAAATTGGGGACTTAGACGCCTCATAAAATTGAGGGGGAGGGTAAAATAGTGGAAATTGATGGATCAAAATTTGGGAAGAGGAAGTATAATGTGGGCAGAATTAATAGAGGGTCAGTGGGTATTTGGGGGAATTTGCAGGGAAAACTAGGGAGTTCTTTATGGTTCCTGTTGAACAACGAAACCCTGAGGTTTTGCTTGCTGTCATTAAACAGTACATCGAACCAGGAACAACAATAATTTCCGATTGCTGGAAAGCATACGATTGCCTGAAAAACGAGGGCTACAAACATTTACAGGTCAATCACAGTGTCAATTTTGTTGATCCAAACAAACTCGTGCCCATACCAATACGATAGAGAGACGGTGGAGAGATTCAGAATTTGTTTAGTCCCAAAATATGGCCGCCGTAAAAAACATTTTGTTGGATATTTAGCCGTTGCATATTTTTCAAATTGCACATTCAAGACCCCTTACGAAAGTTTCACGCCTTTGTGAAAGCTGCTGCTGAAGTCTATCCTCCACTGTAAAGGTAAGCTATTTCCTGTATATATTTTTGATTATCGTGTGAAATATGCTGCAGTATTGTCTCTCAGTTAGCCTAATCGCTGCTCCAAATTTTTCGGAATTGTCATGAAGTGTGCAGGGAAGGTAGTGCCCTTAAGGGGGGGTCGCAGGGGGGGCGAAGCCCCCCCGCTAGGCCTAGGTAGGGGTACGGCGCTCTAGGTTAGGTTAGGTGGTTTGTTTGGTTAGCTAGTGGCCCTGGAAATCACTTTTCTCCTGCTCCCCCCCCACCCACCCCAAAAAACCCCCCCGGTTCCCACTGGGTGGGTTCCCCAAGATTGTTTGATGGGAACAAGGGTGTAATTGCTTGATGCCACCAATATTAATGATCACTTTTAAGCATATCAATAAAAAATACATCGGAAAAATATATATTCTAATGCAAACAAGAGACGGGAGCTCTCCTTTAGATTTACCGATAAAGCTTTCGATATTGCATCTAACCTTGCAAAAACAGCAGAGAATTTTAACCTCTTACTCGCTTGAACCAGAGCCAAGGTATAAGCCGACAAAAGCAGTGCAATCCAACAAGCACCTAAACAATGAAGGAGAATCATCTTGCGGAAGGGCCAAGATTATAGGAATCGTTTAATCCTCATGGGAAGAGGAGGTAACGCTCCTAGGATGAAACAGTAATGACATCATGGGTTGCAGATGGGAAAACAGGAGGCTGTCCGGGGAGGGCTGATGACTGGGAGGGAGATGGTTGGTTGTGTGAAGGCATTGGATTTTCACATGACGGCACTGCAGTAGACAAATTCAAAAGCTTCGTGCTTGCGCAACAAATCCACAAATGTTGCAAGATTAGACTTGAGAGAAGATCCACTGAGGTAACAGCCAGTCGTATGTAAAGTACAAGAGGCAGGCGGGGAAGGGGAGCCACAAGTAACAAAAAAAAGAACAGCAGGCAAAAGGTGAGGAATACTAGGAGAGAGAGGTGGGGGATTGAGTAGGAGGGGGGAGTCAACGTCAGAAATGGAAGTGCGTAGTAAAAAATGGTACTGGGCGAGTATCCAACTGGACAACATATGCATTGATGCAAGGTTCGGAAACCAATGGATTAATTGGAACCTGTCTAACACCCCTAAAAAACTCAACAGGCTCGCATACAGTGAAACCCCATATTCGTGGACTCCAGATTCACGGATTTCTCTTTTAGAACATATAAGCCCATTATTTGTGTTAAATTCGCCTATTCGCGGTATTTTTTTTATGAGAAATATCTTGCAAATTCCTGTTTTTTTTTATCACTTTCATCATAGAAGCACTTTGTGATAAAACAAATTAAAAAACCAGGTATAAAAATTTTTAGTGGTCTTTTCTTGAATTTCAACTAACCCAATTGGCAATTTTAAGCAAATTCTTATACAGGGGCAATCACTATTCAAACAGGTTCTAGCTATTCGTGGGGGGGCCCCTGGTACCCATCCCCTGTGAATATGGGGGGATCACAGTACATCACTTTCACTCCCGCCAGAAGAAATAACGCACGAGTTGGTCAGAACAAGCGTTTAACTCAAACAAAGGAATCTTTCGGAGAATGTTTCACAGCTGAGACAGCAGACAAGAGAGAAAGGTAGTGAGGGGCACAAACCTCCGTCCCAAGACACGCCATGGTTCCCTATCAGAGGGGAGACCAACTAACGCAAGGCAGTCCAGAGGGCGGGATACAGGCAGACAAAACTTCATTGCCTTCTCTCTCGTGGGGGGAACGGAAAATTACTATCACTAAGGATGGGGATCCATCACCTTCTCTCTCACAGAAAGAAACGGAAAAATGGCTATCACTAGGGAGGGAATCACGATCTTTAGTCACCCAGAGGTTAAACTATAATAATCAAAGTGAGGTTAACAATAAACTAATATCTTCCATTTTACCTAATCTTTTCTCCTGAACCAAATAGTGAACAAGAGAAGGCGGAGCATTAATAGTAAGAGAGAAATCTGCTTTGTCAAGCAAAGGAGGAATGAGAGAAGGGGTACTGCAGTTAGAAAGAATGAATGGAGTATGCTTATGGCCAGACCTGACCAAGTGCCTAAAAATAATTTATCGGTCTCCAGGAACTTCTGCTATTTCACAAAACTAGATTAATTCTCTCATCTGACCATTCTTTACATTTTTTCACAAGAGAAAAAATTACCTTACATGTAACACACACATTGTGGCTATCATGGCTAACTGAATACATTAGGTTAATAAGAAAAAAAACTCATTCCTGTAATTTTGCTTCAGTTTTTTATAGGACCACCAAGTTTAAACTAAAGTCTGTCTTGACTTAGATCACTATGTGTTAAAAAACTGCAAAAAAATGGTTTTGCTTTATTTTGTAAAAGCAATGAGTAGGCCTACAACACCTGTGAAGTGGCCAAGGGGCTGAAAAGATGTGTATTTAAAAAATCAACAATGCTGTAACTAGAGGAGAACCAATTTGAAAGTAACCTTGAAATTGTTTAGTTAACTCATTACAGCCTCTCTCATGTCTAACACAAATGAGAACCACAATACTAAACCGGGGGGGGGGGGCATTATGGAGCTGCTTCCCATTTCATTTAGAGA
>NC_061089.1:57251943-57271397 GCF_015104395.2 Macrobrachium nipponense
TCTCTAAATGAAATGGGAAGCAGCTCCATAATGCCCCCCCCCCTCCCCCCCCTTGTTTAGTATTGTGGTTCTCATTTGTTGTTAGACATGAGAGAGGCTGTAATGAGTTAACTAAACAATTTCAAGGTTACTTTCAAAATTGGTTCTCCTCTAGTTACAGCATTGTTGATTAAATACACATCTTTTTCAGCCCCTTGGCCACTTCACAGGTGTTGTAGGCCTACTCATTGCTTTTACAAAATAAAGCAAAATCATTTTTTGCAGTTTTTTAACACATAGTGATCTACAGTCAAGACAGACTTTAGTTTAAACTTGGTGGTCCTGTAAAAAACTGAAGCAAAATTACAGGAATGAGTTTTTTCTTATTAACCGAATGTATTCAGTTAGCCATGATAGCCACAATGTGTGTGTTACATGTAAGGTAATTTTTTCTCTTGTACAAAATGTAAAGAATGGTCAGATGAGAGAATTAATCTAGTTTTGTGAAATAGCAGAAGTTCCTGGAGACCGATAAATTATTTAGGCACTTGGTCAGGTCTGGCCATAAGCATACTCCATTCATCCTTTCTAACTGCAGTACCCCTTCTCTCATTCCTCCTTTGCTTGACAAAGCAGATTTCTCTCTTACTATTAATGCCTTCTCTTGTTCACTATTTGGTTCAGGAGAAAAGATTAGGTAAAATGGAAGATATTAGTTTATTGTTAACCTCACTTTTATTATATAGTTTAACCTCTGGGTGACTAAAGATCGTGATTCCCTCCTTAGTGATAGCCATTTTTCAGTTTCCCTGTGAGAGAGAAGGTGATGGATCCCCTCCTTAGTGATAGTAATTTTTCCGTTCCCCCACGAGAGAGAAGGCAATGAAGCTTTTGTCTGCCTGTATCCCGCCCTCTGGACTGCCTTGCGTTAGTTGGTCTTCCCCTCTGACAGGGAACCATGGCATGTCTTGGGACGAAGGTTTGTGCCCCTCACTACCTTTCTCTCTTATCTGCTGTCTCAGCTGTGAAACATTCTCCGAAAGATTCCTTTGTTTGAGTTAAACGCTTGTTCTGACCAACTCGTGCGTTATTTCTTCTGGCGGGAGTGAAAGTGATGTACTGTGATCCCCCCATATTCACAGGGGATGGGTACCAGGGGCCCCCCACGAATAGCTAGAACCTGTGAATAGTTGACGCCCCTATAAGAATGCTTAAAATTGCCAATTGGGTTAGTTGAAATTCAAGAAAAGACCACTAAAAATTTTTATACCTGGTTTTTTAATTTGTTTTATCACAAAGTGCTTCTATGATGAAAGTGATAAAAAAAACAGGAATTTACAGATATTTCTCATAAAAGAAATACTGCGAATAGGCGAATTTAACACAAATAATGGGCTTTTATGTTCTAAAGAGAAATCCGTGAATCTGGAGTCCACGAATATGGGGTTCGCTGTATGCGAGCCTGTTGAGTTTTTTAGGGGTGTTAGACAGGTTCCAATTAATCCATTGGTTTCCGAACCTTGCATCAATGCATATGTTGTCCAGTTGGATACTCGCCCAGTACCATTTTTTACTACGCACTTCCATTTCTGACGTTGACTCCCCCCTCCTACTCAATCCCCACCTCTCTCTCCTAG
The DNA here is from genome assembly GCF_015104395.2 of Macrobrachium nipponense. Classification (NCBI taxonomy): domain Eukaryota; kingdom Metazoa; phylum Arthropoda; class Malacostraca; order Decapoda; family Palaemonidae; genus Macrobrachium; species Macrobrachium nipponense. The sequence continues at coordinate 57,253,560 of NC_061089.1, forward strand.
TATTCCTCACCTTTTGCCTGCTGTTCTTTTTGTACTTGTGGCCCTTCCCCTTCGCCTGCCTCTTGTACTTTATACGACTGGCTGTTACCTCAGTTGGATCTTCTCTCAAGTCTAATCTTGCAACATTTGTGGATTTGTTGCGCAAGCACGAAGCTTTTGAATTGTCTACTGCAGTGCCGTCATGTGAAATCCTCTACTACCTTCTCACAACCAACCATCTCCCTCCCAGTCATCAGCCCTCCCCCGACAGGCTCCTGTTTTCCCATCTGCAACCCGATGTCATTACTGTTCATCCCAGGAGCGTTACCTCCTCTTCCCATGAGGATTTAACGATTCCTATAAACCTTTGCCCTTCCGCAAGATGATTCTCCTTCATTGTTTAGGTGCTTGTTAGATTGCACTGCTTTTGTCGGCTTATAACCTTGGTTCTGGTTGAAGCGAGTAAGAGGTTAAAATTCTCTGCCGTTTTTGCAAGGTTAGATGCAATATCGAAAGCTTTGCCATAAAACAGGTCATAGGAATTTGATGACTATGGTTTCCTCTTAAATGAAACCTCGGAGAGTGGCATATTATCACACTGGAGCATTGCCAGATCTTCATTCTCCCCCTGTTCAAGACTAGTTAAGTATTTCAAATTGCTTGACCCTATGAAATGTAGAGCTCTCAAATCTAGTAAAGTAGTGTGGTCTAATGGTGAGGCAGAGAGCTTCCAAAATAAACTTTCCACGCTTTTGAAGCCCTTTCGTTTGTGGAACTTGTGCTTAGTACTATTGGAAATTTACTGAGGCAAGTGATAGATCACGTTACTCTTGAGGGAGAGACAGTGCTGGATGAAGCTCTGGAGTATTTGCCCTGCCTTGGTAGAGCTATTTCAGACACTTTTGGAGAATTGTCTAATATTTTTACTAATTCTATTTTGAAGAAACAAGAACAATTCTATTCATTGTCTTGTAAAGTAACGCCAGTTCAGCAATCAGTGGCTGTTACTGATGCCCCTCATCAGCGTCTACTTTATCTCTATATTTTTAAAACTGTTGTTGAAGATGTTTCGAGTAGGGTAAGTAGGGAATTATTAGCTCAGTCCTGTAAACCCTCATTCAAACATCCTGCACTTATGACAGTTCCCAGTCATGCTCCCAAATTTCATGAGGTTTTTCAACCCAAGTCTTCTTCCAGTTCTTCCTCGTCCAGTCAGCCCTTTCAAGGTAGGCAAGTCTCACTCTTTAGAGGAAAGAATCTTAAAACAACTGCAGCTGATGGTTTGAACCCTTAAGGTATACAGTAGAGGCCTGTCTTCAGAGCTTTTGGCATGTATGGCAAAGCTTTGGAGCAGATCCTACCAATGTCCTAGTTAACACATTTATGATGATTTTGGTGTACTATACGTAATGTCATAAGATTTTGGCTTAAATAAAATATGCCATCTAATAGACTGATATACAGTACATAAGAATGTGTACTCTGTATTAGATTATAGGTTTAAAAGTAAATTGTGTCAGTGTTCAGCAACTGAACAAAAAACTTGTGTAGTCTATAGAGGACTGCATCCAATACTATCCACATTTGTGGTCCAACCCTAGGTCAAAAGATTAGTCACAAATAAATTAAGGTAGGCTATCCAGGGCCCTAAAGGAGGACCTTCCAGAAAAGAATGCCTCATATTAGTTTTGCCTCTACTTGGGACCTGTGCAACACTACCTATCATCATAACAGGAGCACTAAACTGATCACACAAGAATACTGTTTCCTTTTGAAATAAATGAATTTATTCCTCAGAGAGACAGTCATAACTTCATGAGGCAGTAGAAAACGTTCTAAAGACATCCACAAATATGGCTTAGCTATGGCTTCTGCAGAAAACCTGGGAAAATATGAAATTCCTCCCTGAGGTGGACAGCCAAATTTGAATTGATTAAGTTAATGCTGTCATCATGAGGCATACATGCTTGTACTCTGGACATAATTGGACACTAGGAGAGTAAGGTGGGAGGGGATTCTTAGGCTGAAATCTTGATGTATATAATTGTCCTATGCCATACGAGTTTAAATTAGATTTTTAATATGGTTATAGTACAATATACAAAGCCACACTTATTCAGTTTTCATTACATTGTTAAAGTGGGTTATATAAACTATTGTTTAGGCCAATACATAAATTGTAATAATATGTACAATAGTCATATATATGCGTTTGACAACTAGTCTATTTTACATTTTAGTATTGTTTATGCTGTCAGTGATTTTTAAAGTAGGTCGGGTACATTCTGGTGCTGAACAGCTGTGCTATAAGGTTACGCTAGTATTAATTCTTTAGTAGGCTTAGTCTTTCTCTAAACTTTTCTTAGTGTATAAAATTGAGCTTTACCTTACACAGTTATAATTGGGTGATGTATTTTGTTTTTTAGTTGTGTAGTCTTTGAGTTCTTCAATGGCAAGTTGAAAGTGTTGTTTTATCTTTGTGGGAGGTTTCAATATTTTACCCCTTAGTGGGGTGCAATGTAGGCATTACTAAGTTTTTTTTTGCAACGCCCTTTTGGCCCTTAGCTGCAACTACTTTCGTTCCTTTTACTGTGCGAACTTTCGTATTATTCTTCCATCTTACTTTCCACCCTTTCCTAACAAAATTGATAGTGCAACTACGAGGTTTTCCTTCTGTTACACCTTTCGAACCTTTTCACTGTCAATTTCTGTTACAGCACTGAATGGCCTTCATTGCCCCAATGCTTGGCATTATGCCTAAAATCTATAAATCAATCAATCAAACCTAAGGGTGGTGAAATTTTTTCTTTAAGGCTGCAGTGACGTGACTAGGTGTACTATAGGTTACAATTCTTCATACATTTAATTTTCATAAAAACAGCCAGGGGAGATGCAATATGTTTATTCGTAGGTTTGCTGAAGGATTTTCTTCAGCTTTCCTCATATACGGTAATTTCCTTTAATCTTTTTTAGCCATTCTAAAATTGGGAGAGTAGTAACACTGTTGCCGTTTTCATTTTAATCTTGAGTTTTCTGCTAACAGTGAGTGGCCCAAGTTTTCTAACTTTTTAGCCCTACAGCTGACCATCATCTGTTACTGGGTAGTATTAACCTATTCATTTAGAAAGGTGATTCAACATCATTTGGCATATAATTGTTGAGCTATTTTCAAATAATGAATTAGCTGTCATCCACCCTTGAGAATAGTTTCCCTTAACCAGATATTTATTTTTAAACATTAGTGGTTGTATTGCCATCGTTTTTGAGAAACCTGTCTTTTTGTGGTTGGGTGTTTATTTTGAAATGAGTCTTCAGGTCATTATGAGGCTAGAACTTCCTTTCAAGAGTGCGATAATGTATCATTACTGTATGCGTTAAGAGTAACTGAGAAACTTTTGTAATGTTTTATATAGTTTACTTCATGGATACTCTGGCATATATATTGTATTTTACCTACATCGGTTGGATAATGTCTCATTACTGTATGTGTTAGAGTAACTGTGCTCAAGACATTGTATTTTTATCTGACTTTGTGATGTCAGCAGCAGACCATCCCATAACAGAGCTGTCATCATGCATTGTTCTTAGTTTTAAAAACACTGTACGTATGTCCTCCTTTAACTTCATGATGTCAGCAGCAGACCATCTCGTAACAGAATTGCCATCAGTTTTTTGAGTAAGAATATTGTGGAAATTGTTCTGGACGATTAAGCCTGACTAGTTTGCTTAACAATCAAGTCAGGCTAGTTTGCTTAATCAAAAGTTTTGTAAGATTGTTATTAGAAGTATTAGATATTGAACAATCAATATCATTGTTGAAAGGGATCCCATATTGCGGAATGGCTCTTGACACGTAAACCTGACTAATTTGCTCAATGTTCATTGATTTTGTATTTTATTAGAAGCATAAGATATGGAATAATCCATATCAGTTTTGTGAGGAATCCCGTATTGCGGAAGTGGTTCTTGACAAGTAAGCCTGACTGGTTTGCTTAATGATCATCGGTTTTATAAGATTATTGTTAGTAGTACATATTAGGAAGGAAAAAATCAATATCAGTTATGTAAGGAATCCGAGAAAACAATCAAAATCAGTTTTATAAGATGTCATGTTCATGATGACAATCTGTTTTATAGATGATGGTGCATGCTTTTAATAGTGTAGCCCGTTACACCATGACAACAACAGCTTATATCAGTTTTGTAACATCACTGCTACGTAAATTATGATTTTGATCCCATCATGCTAAAGAAAACACACTCACGTACGTACGTTTTACCCTATTAAATTGTACTTTTCAGTCAAGCTGTATTGATCCCATCATTGAAAAAACAGTGGTTTTGACTCATGCTTCATTGATTAAAAAATAGAGGTTTTACCCTGGTAAGTTGTATGTTATCAGTCAGACTGTGTACAGATCCTAAAGTATGCTATTGATCCCATCATTGAAAAAAGAAAGTGATTTTGATCCCATCATGCTTCATTAAAAGATCCGAAGTTTGACCCTGCTAAACTTTATTTTTCAATTAGACACTGTACATATCCTAGATTATGATATTGATCCCATCATTGAAAAAAAACACTGATTTTTATCCCATCATGCCTCATTGATCTCATCATGCTTCATTAAAAAAACAGAAGTTTGACCCTGTTAAACTGTATTTTTCGACAGCCTGTGTAAAGAATCCCTATGGTGTGGTGACTGCTGGAGCATCAAATACTGTTAAGTACAGAAGAGAATTTGGATTGTAGATAAGGTGTGTTCATCATGACATTTGGTGAGTTTAATTTTATATTTTTAGAGCCATTGGTTGTATACTGGGTATATGTAGAACAATGAAACTGGTTGTAACTGGTTATACTATATATAAATAGAACAAGTGTATACTGAAAGTTAATCCCAAAACCTCTCTATACTTAAGTAACAAGGGTAAAAAGTTCAATACTCAATTTACTTGATACAAGTTTACATCTTTTTACGGAGAGTAAGACACACTTGCCGATTTTTTTTTTTTTTTTTTTTACGTAAATTTTATTTCAGACAAAGTTGTACTTTTGTGAACAATTATATAATTATTTTAAAGTTTTAATAATCATGTACTATTAGTTTAAATAAATTTATTTAATTCCATAAAATTAACTGTTGAAGTAAAACAAATTATACTACAAAACAAATTATTCAAATTTTTTAGAGGTTTTAATTTTATTAAATATAATTTACACTGTTACATCTTTAGCATTTATTTTTGAACAATTTCTTAACTAACCTAACTAGGATAATCTAGGTACTTTTAATGTTGAGCATTTAATTTGGGAATACAGCACATATGCACCTGGTAAAAATTCACATTAATCATATGATTACATTTTACATGTTTATAAACTTTTAAATAGAATTCGAGTGATTCAGTTACAAAATTTCAAGTAATGCAGTTAAAATGTAAAATCTTACAATTAAATCTATTATTAAGTTTTACATGTTTATACAATTTTAAATGTCTGATTTCAAGTAATTCAATTTGATATTTGAAACTTGAAAGCCATTTGTACTCAGTGGTATTAGGGCAGAGAGAGAGAGCACTTTAGCTGTTTATGGTCATTTCAACTACCCAATTGATGAGCACTGTTACTTGTAGAAAAACAAATGAAATGGATGCATGCGTTTGTGGATTTCTTTCTATGCTCATGTCTACTTCCAGGTGGTGATCAGATGATTAGCGAGGAGCAGCAATATGTAACCAGATGTAGGAAAGTGACTTTGGTCTTGAGAATCTTTACAAGATTTGGAGCTCCTTGAAAGAGCACCATGAATACAAAGCTCTGTCCATGATAAACAACTGGATGGATAAACTGAATTGGACTGAATGGTGGCGGAATGGTGACTCAGACCTTCTTCAATGAGCCTGACCATTAACAACTACTGGAACTGAATGAGTGGCTCAGACCTCCAAAGCAGAGCTAGTTAGAAATACTAGCATTGTGGGTTGGATTGTAGAGCAAGCACCATGTTATGAACGTTTTTGATCATGGGGATTTGGGAGTCTTGAGTTCTAGGAGACAACAAGACTTCAAATTAGTTTTCGATAGCCAACATAGAGAGGCACAGAAAGAGCATACTTTAAGTATGTTTCATGGATGATATGCCGGTTTCAGAGACAAGACCTGAGTCTGTTCCTTCAAAGCAAAGCTTCAATGCCCAATGTAAAGAGAGACTGAAAGAACAAACACCAAGATTTTTTTTTATGGATTTGTCTGTTCCAGAGATAAGAAGTGACCCTCCAAACAGAGCTGGAGAGAAATTATCGGGGGAGAACAACTGTTTACAGAAATATGACCAAGTTCTTAAAGCAGAGCTGTTGAAAAATTTGAGATGATACAACACTCAAATTACACTTCTTAATAAGAAGACTTCAAGGTAGCTGTTGAGAAATTGTTGCAGTGTGATCAGGCTCTTCTACAAAGCAGAAAGCTGTGTAGAAATTTAATCAAACTCTTCTACAAAGAAAGTTGTACAGAAATTGAGGTAATTGCTGGTAATTTTCTTTAGAGCGAGCACCTTGTCCTCATGTGGATGGTATTCAATTCCAAGAGACAACGAGACCTTGAACAGAGATGATGATAACTGTCTGTTCTAAAACTTCAAGGCAGCAAATACCTTGGTTTATGAACAATTATAATCATATGGATGGAATGTCAGTTCCAAGAGACAGCAAGACCTTTTTCAGAGTTACTGAGGTAACTGAAAAACTAAAACTACAGTTCTCATATGGATGGAATGTCAATTCCAAGAGAGAACTAAACCTTGGAGGCCAAAGATAGAAATATTTTCAATTAAAAAACTGTTTATTGTTTAGAGCAGGCTCTTCAAAGCAACTTAATTGAAATTACCTGTCAAGTAGCTTTGAAATTGAAAGTGATCAAGATCAAATTCGATTTAAAAAAGTATGGTGCCCCAGATAGTTGATATCCAGTACGTATGTCCACATGACCTACAAAACTGTTGAGAAATTCTTTGGAACAATTTTGTAAGTCACATAACCACATTGTAAAACATTTGATTGACATAATGGTTGTCAGATGCTGTAAAGATCCTTCAATTTACCTGTTTTCAACAAGATGGTGGATTGGATTAAAAAATACTCCCAAGAACTTGAAGTGGACATGTTGAGAAATTTCAGCAATTATGAACTGCCACTGCGATTTGACCAAAATTGTGGGTTATCTTATAAGGTCTTTGTGTACTGGATCTGAAATGTTGGGAAAAATTTCCTTACAGCGACTGTTCCAGTGAGTTAACCTTGAATTAAAATAAGAAAAAGCGTTCAGGTTTGACTGGAATGGTGCGAGATACACGTAAACCAAAACCTTCAAAGAAGAGCTGTAAAGAAATTTTGCCAAGTAGCTTTTAGGCAGAAAGCTCGAATTTATAAACAGTACCCTTTTAATAGACGCGGTGGGTCATAGCTGTCAGGGTCCCCTGGCCAAAACGATCTTTCATAACTCTGGATGATCGGAATGCTGGGGGGAGAGTAAAATGGCCTTTGCTGATGTACAGTCCTGTTCAAGTGCAGGATTGTCATCAGTTTATCATTTTCATTTCATTTCTCATTTTTCCATCTAGCCATACTTTCATTTCAGCGCTGAATGATCTTATAAGTCCTAGCGCTTGGGCTATGCCCTAAATTCCATAATCCATCCATCCATAGCTGTCAGAAAATTTTAATACGTTCAATTTATTACATTCTGATTCATGAATAAATTAAAATTTTAATTGTGAAAAAAGTTTCATTAAATATATATCTGCTCCAAGTATTTTAGAGGAAATATTCAAATTAATACAAATTTATTCAAATGATGGCTTATCTTTGTTGAAAATTAATTTAGGAGTACATTCAAATGTGTATTTTCAAATTTATGAACAAAATATAAAAATTCTTTTAAATAAAATGGTCTTAAATACCTAGAGTATTTTTTTACTGAAAATGAAATTAATCAATACCTTTAAATTTATGAATCTCCAAATATTTTCCTGCTGAATAAAATATATTTAAAATAAATTATATTCACAAATCCCAATTTATTAATACATTAAATTTTATTAAAATTGAACCTCAAATTAGACAAAATCCGAACCTATATATATTTTATAAAGCCCCTGCTACTCTTTAAAATTTGAATACATTCAAATGTGTTAATTACATTCGAATTTATTAACATTAAAATTTTAACATTAAAATTTATGAATAAAAGTACTTTACCCAAAATTTTTTAATATTCAAATTATTAATAAATTCAAATTTACTCATACATTCAAATGTATTAATAAATTTAATCAAATTTATGGATAAACCGAACTTAATACTTTTTTAAAATCCCTCTGCTACTCTTATCTTTAACATCGGAATACATTCAAATGTATTGATACATTCAAATGTATTGATACATTCAAATGTATTGATACATTCAAATGTATTGATACATTCAAATGTATTGATACATTCAAATGTATTGATACATTCAAATGTATTGATACATTCAAATGTATTGATACATTCAAATGTATTGATACATTCAAATGTATTGATAATTCAAATGTATTGATTACATTCAATGTATTGATACATTCAAATGTATTGATACATTCAAATGTATTGATACATTCAAATGTATTGATACATTCAAATTTATGAAATAAGTATTCTTTTTAAAAACCCTTTGCTACTGAATCTTTTAAACTGGAATACATTTAAATGCATTAATACATTCAAATATATTAATACATTCAATTTATGAATATTCTCCAAATATTTTTCTACTGAAAAGTTAAAATTCAAATGCAGTAAATTCAAATATATGCATACATTTAAATTTATTAATACACTCAAATATAAGAAAAAATTATAACATTTTTAAAAACCCTCTGCTGCTCAAAACTCTTAGCTACTCAATCTTTAATTTTGGGAATGCATTCAAATGTATTAGTAAATTAAAATTTATTCATACATTCAAATGTGTTAAATTCGAATTTATGAATAGATCTGAACTATTTTTTTTAAACCCTCTGTTAATCTTTAAAATTGGAATACGTTCAAATTTATTGATGATATCCTCCGAACACTTTTGTATTGAAAATAATTTAACATTAAAATGTATTAATAGATTAAAATTAATTCCGAACTTAAGAATGTTTAAAAAATGTTTAAATTACCCGCTGCTTTAAAATTGGAGTACATTCAAATGTATTAATTTAAATTTATGAATAAATCCGAACTAATGAATGTTTCTAAAAGTTCTCTGCTACTAAATCTTTAAAATAGGAATACATTTGTACTTATTCAAAATCATTAATACATTCAAATATTTTCAATACGTCTCCATTTTCTTTACAATTTAATGAAAACCGAATTCATGAAATTTAAATACTCCAAGTTATCTTTTCAAAAGAATAAATTCAATGTTACTAATATATTGAAATATTTTTCGGATAAATCCAAATTCATAAATAAATTTTTTTTAATACTTCTGTAAAAAAAACATTGTAACTCGTGTATTAAAATTTATGATTGTGAATAATTTACACAATTTTTACTTTTATCATTTAAGAATAAATTCGAATACAAATGTCAATACATTCAAATCTATAAAGTAGATTAGATTACGTTAAAAATTTTATCCTATCAGTAATTTAAAATACGAATACAGTCAATTTTATTAATAATTTATATGATAAATGTAAGAAACATTGGTAAAACCGTTTAACAAAGAATTTGTTGATATAGGAACTCCGAATATGTTATTTTTAAGGGGTGAATGCATGTAGCAGTGAAGGACTTTATTAATTAAATAATTTGACATAAATCCTGAAGAGTTTTTGTGGTAAGAAAAAGATATCAAGTTACGAATTTGTTTTGCCATTTGTTCCATTTGGCAGCCATTTAAAAGAGGCCATTTGTTATTTAATTCTGGAAGATGGCACCAATAAAAACATTTCGGTTATATCCCTTTTTGTCCACGTAATGCGGTGCCCGAAACAGTATATCTTGCTTGGTTGCTGCTTCCATTATGCATTTCTTGCTATATTGCTTCCACTGCACTTCTTCTGTTCCTTTGCCTGGTTGGTTATCACAGTTAATCATTTTTTTTTTTATAGAAGATAGATTCTTCTGAGGGACCTTAGTTACTTGACTGCAGCTCATAGTCTCAACGGCTCTTTACGCTGTACTCCGGAAGTGTTGCTTTTCTTCAGCGAGGAGATACTTATTTCTACGGAACCCCGGGACTGCTCTTTGTGCATGGCTGATCTTCTCAGCATTCCTGCTTCTATGCATCTCTGTACGATGGACAACTCGAGAGTTGTTTTCTACCATATTTCTTCATAATGTTTAGTCTCAGATCGTGTTTTACCACTGACTGGCATCCGCTTACTTAGTATCGGCCAGTGTTTCTCTCTGTCTTGTCTCTGTTATTGTTCATGGTAGTCAAGATGTATTTATTATGCACGTGTTTTACAGCTGACTTTGTATCATCCTGATTATTCATCAGTCTGAAAGAAATTAAATTTATCAGCACTAAACAATTGTAGTTTTAATTTCCAGTTACTTTGATTTCAAAATCGATGTAAATATTTAGTATTCAATAGCAGATCCTGAATTCTTAAATCATAACGAATAGAAAAGTTTAACATTCACGCTTGTTAATACAATGTTAGTGGATTTTTCTTTGAAGTTGTGGCTTGACATCTATTTCCAAGCCAAATAGCCATGTTCAGTAACAAATATTTAATTCAAATATTATAGTCTAGTATTTGTCTAAATAAGCACAAACCTTAAGGAATATTCGTACAATTTCATGCCTTAACACTATAAAGATTAAATATTAAGTGAAAATATCATCTCTGTCAATAAATGGAAAATCTCACTTAGAAAACGTATTCCATGTTATAGGTAATAAATGGAAAATCTCACTTAAAAGACATAGTTTATATGAACTATTACTTGTAAAGTGTTGCGATTTTGTTATTCCAACATGAAATGCAAAAAGCTTTTATGGTGAATTTGTCAGTATTTCAAATTCACTCCCATCAACATATGTCAGGTCAATTTCCTGGCCTGATTTGGCATTGCCGTATTAAAATCTTTTTATTAAAAATGTAAAATCAAGCGAAGCTATACAGGCCAATATGAATAAGAGTTGCAAAACACCAGGAAATACGAAACTGATGACAAACACGATACCATCAAAAAGCAGGTACAAGAAAAACGCGAAAAAAATATCAGAATAAGGATGACCTAGTGAGAATCAAATGCTGGGTGGCGAAATATACACTTCAGCAGTGAAAAGCCCTATCGTGACCCTCAACCTAATTAGAAAGTGTTTGAAAGTTTTGTCAAAAAATGCTGGACAGAATGAAATTTATGGCCATGAGAATATTACAAAAAGCTGAATGGTAGTAAAATCTAAAATTAAAAACTAACAGTGTAGACCTATAGACTAGACTTATAAAGATCTATCAGAGGAGGAATGAAAGCGTGGTACAATAATGACCATGAATAAAATTAAGACAAGCAAAACGATCCCCATCAATTACGAATCCGAAGGAAAACTTTATATTATTGACTAAGCAATTATTAAATGGAGTTTCATTTTGGGCTCGCTCACTTTGTATCGAACTGAGGGGTCAGCTTCTTAATGGCATTTCTATTCCGTCTTTTAAGACCAGCCATGAGAAAGTGAAATTCACAATAAATACTTCCTAAAATAAAGGCTCAATAAAATGCACACTGGTCAACATTACACAGGCCGGCCAACATGAGCTCTTAAAATTTGATTGGAAATTTTTCAGAAAACTACCAAACTGCTTACTCACGTGCACTTTAAAGTATTAAACCAGTTTCCTTCTAAATAAGTAACTTTGCCAATAGAAAAACTTATTAGAAATGTGACTTCGTACCTCGGAATTTCAGATGTCGTACCCAAATGAGATTCGTACCCGAATTTGAGATATCTTAAGTTCAGTTTGTGTAGTACTACAAGCAGGCAAAATTTTATGGTATATGAATGGAATGAAAAGCCTACTACTTAGCCCGGCGTATCTTCGTGAGGCCTGCTCTGATTTATTAAACAACGGAAAGTGAAATTAAAGAATCGTGTCGTGGTTAAAAATTACGGCATTATAACTTAAGAGAACAAACATAAATGCGATGTAAAAATATTGGGCAGGAACTTTTTCATCGTAGTTTATTTTAAATTTTTTAAAATTAAAGTTGCATATTAAAACAATGCACCGTTTTTTACACATATATAATACAAAATATTTCACTTACATTCCACTCTGTTGCCTCAAACTTGATCACTGAAAACTTCCGCAAAAGTCGGAGAAAGGAAATGCTTCTGAATGCAATAGAATGAACCGATGATCATCTTCAGGTTTTTTTCTTCAATGAAATAGACACCTGGGAGAAAAAGATTAGATCTTACATCAGTACTTATGAATTATACTTGGCTCAAAGAAATATAAAAATATAATCAGGAAAAACATTAGGAAAATTAGATGCTTTAAAACAGACAATTTAATATAATAATCACTTATGTTATATTCTAAGACAACAATATGTATCTTGACTTAATTTCAACAACGGTTAGCCTAAAGAAGCCCGCTTTCATAGGTAGACTCGCCTCATGTAATTTACATCAGGTTTCAATAACATTTGATATTCCAACCATCCTAATCTCTAAGACGTATACAGTACAACACCTGCAGTTCATTCAAGACCAAATGCTTAAAAACTATTTTCTTGTTACACGTAGAATTTTTAAGGTCTTTTTTTGCACTATTTTGTCCTCCAAACCGAGAATGATAATATTTAGCTTAACAGGATCACTTCTTACTGCTCTCGATCGAGTGAATTCTATACAATGAAACATTAAAAGTTTACTCAAAACTGTTTGATTATTTCACTTGCTAAAATGTTCATGGCTAATATTTCAGTCTGTACGCTTCCATTTATTTAGGGGTACACTTCGGAGTACACTGGATTCTAGTGTGTTTGTAAAGACAGTTGGATTTTTAGTCTCAAAATCACCCTTATCCCCCAACCCCTGTTCCCCCACCACAAAAAAGAAAGAAAAATCAGTGCAAGCAAGTATGTTAAGTGAAAAATTCGCCTTACCTACTTGTTACTTGTTGACGGCTTATCCAGGTTCCGCACCACTTACGTAACGCTCGCAGGACCCCCAGTAACAAATTAACAGTTTATTCATCGGATGTATTTAATCACAGTGCAAATTCCTAATTCACCGTTTGATCTTCCATATCATAGCATCGATGAAACAAAAAGGTTTTTAAATTTCATTCTGAAAGACTTAAAATTCTCAATCTGCCTCTGTTCAAGAGGAAGCTTGCTGTATAATCTAGGAGCTGCATATTTAAAGGCTCTGGAGACGCAGGTGTGTCGATATTCATAATGAAGATATTTAGACTCGGCTTCAACCATAAATGACAATTTTGTGTATCAACGATGCATAATTCAGTACTCCAAGACACTAGAATATTCATTCTAACATCAAATAAACAGAATTACAGAATAATTTCATAAGCTATCTTTTACCAAGACCATGATTATTTATAAGTACATCATACTGAATATCTTCAGTAACAAACTAAAGCTATTATGGCAATAATATTTAAAATCTTCCATATTGTGGACCGGAAAGCACCAAAAATATTCAACGTACGGTTCCAAGCATAACTTCTATACAAATATAAAGAAAGACTACTCTCGAAACGAAGCCCAAAGTTAAAATTCATAAAAATAATTCATATTTATGTCATTAAAATATAAAATAACGGGAGCTTTATTACTCGGTTATCTTTGCATTGTGTCATGTTCAAAACCAACTAATTCAACCACTCCCACATTTCGGTCATTCTTTTAAGGTGGGTAGTATGTATGACAATATTTCAATATATTTCATATGAATCATACATGAACGTTTATTAAGGACTAGAAGTAGTAAATCCATTTCGAAAACTAATCTAAAACCATAAATAACACCTGCAGAGTATCATGAATAAATCAGAGCGGTATTTTATGGTTTTATACAATAGTATAAGACACTAATATTTAAAGTTGTCCATAAGGGGACAGTGTCCTCTCATTGTTCATACACCTAATTACATAACCCCCTCCTTTATGGAAACGCAGTCATCATGCTTCGGTAATTTACACGTTTAAATTACAACTAATGTAAACTATTCTCTTAGCATAAACTTGTCTTATGTTAGCCAAATTGAACTATGTACAAAATATTTGAAATCTTACTCATCAAAATCAAACATCAGCTGAAACTGAAGGCTACTCGAGTTTTATTAATACAAAATACATCAAAATTTGGTCAAGAGAACTGAAAAGTAGCCACTTGAGCTAAAGTAGCTATTTACTCAATATCACACAGATAAACTTGAGAGCCTAAAAACAGTACCTATTAATAATAGAGGGCTTTCCCCTATACGCGTACCGTGTCTGGGTTGCCTTTGCTGTACTTCAAGTTTTTTGGGCAAGAAACCGATTTTTCTTAGGGTTCTATCCTCAACAATTTCACTGGTAACTAAGTCAAGGGTATCAGTCCCTTAGCTTAACTTGTTTCGAGGAGGCTACATGCTTTGTCCTACCAAATGCAGGGGTATTTCTATATAAGCATTCCGCATCGTTCGTCCCCGCGAATACGAAAGCCACCAGGAATTGGGGCGTCAAATATATTTCGCCGTGTTTAGTACGAGCCCTGGGGGTTAATTACAGTCGTCCGAATAAATATTACTTTAAATTCTTGTTCAGGATTTAAAACTGCATAGAAAAACCGCAACTGCCATAGTCTAGGCCGCCACGGAATAGTAATATAGATCTACCAATGCAGGGATAATAAACAAACAACCTTATGTCTTGGATAACTGAAACCCAGTCTCATTTTTTCATAACTAAGGAGTAAAACATGCCATATGCCCATGGATGCTAAAGGCCTAGTATAACCAGTTTCATTATAACGAGCAAACTGTTTTATGAGATCCATGGTATAGCTATACCAATTTCTGGCCATTCTGTGTGTCATAGCTATATGAACTTTGGGGAAAACAGAGGCATATGGACCAGTTCCACGGCCAACAAAGTCTTAAGTATAGCTACTTTTGGGGATAACTTTAGTTTAGACAAAGCAATCTTGGATTAGTACATTCAAGTGCTTATGGCCTAGTCTGACTAACGTCTAGGTACTCAACCAAGTCCCTTGAGGCAAAACAATTAGAGTATAACCCTTTTCCACTATCCAGATGATTCCCAACTTAAGATTTGTTGCCCTGGCACCTTTTGCTAATGCAAGTATCATTCCAATTTTTACATATTCAAATACCTGTAATTTGCATGCAGATGCATGTAATTTTCAATATGAAATAATTGTAAGCGCCAATTGACCAAAATAATTCCTCCTCTCCTGTGAACACGTATTTAGAAAACGTGTGATAACCATTGGGATATTGAAAACACTCCTTGTTATATTCCTCCTCCTCCTTAGTGAGTATTTCAAAGATAGCAAACATGCGATAATTATCCACTCACAATGCTCAAAGCCTGAATTGTTAAATGCAGAGTTTTTTTTTTTTTTTACCAAGAACTGCGGTTTACCTTAACTAAAGCCGTATAATTTCCATTCTGATTGACACCTGCACCCATGTACAGTAAATTACTGGTCTCACTGACAATGGTTATTTCAAACAAAATCTAGGGCCTAGGCTATATCATTCCTGTGAGGAGTTCGAAAGACAGCCCTCTGTAACAGGCCAGGAATGCAGCACCTGTGACAGGAAAGGGACATTTCTCTGATCCACAGTCCATGTGACAGGTTAGGAGTATGGCGCCCTAGGTTAGGTTAGGATGCATCCATATTTTACTAATTTCTACCCACACCTACCCAAAAATCTATTATTATCGCTGTGGTTCTAAATATTCGTCCATCTAAATATAACAACGTGGTAGACAAAAAAAAATGGCTGATGGGTAAACAAGTGTGCTTAAGCATTCAAGCAGGGAGGCACACTACGTAATTATGAAAGGCTTGGCTGATAATTGAGCAGTGTAATATGCTATTTATGCTATGCAACTGATAACTAAATAAACGTAAGATTAATGGTAACAGCATTTGCTTTTCCTGAACGTCACCCTAATTACTAATATATCTACTCACACCAACAATCATTTATGAGACTTCTGCCGGATTATGCATTTGTTTAGCTCCCTATCTTTCAAACATATCATCCAATATATCTCACCTTAATTTCCGAACGTAAGGAAGTCCATAATTGACAGAAAAAATTTTGTGATACTATGAGAAGATAGAGGATGAGCTAGGATGGATGATATCTCTGACTCCTTGGGAACAAGGACGCTAGAAAGCATTTGTATACTTCCCGTTAGTCGAAAGATTTTAGGCACTGAACGCTAAATTTGGTCATCATATTCTTGTCATTAGTTATTTCCAAAGTGTTACACGAATAACTGGTATGAAACACGAAGCAAATTGTACTTCTGTTGAATTAATTTCAGGAATATTACCTAAAAGCGGACACTCTGGTAAAGTGTAGTGACTGTAGTCTAAACGATAGATGGCTCTGGGCAACCTCCATAATTGAGCTGTTGGCACGCATACACCAACATTTTAAAAATTCGATGAAAAGCATAGTTTGCCATTATTTAACACGGTAATTCTTGAAGGATAAGGGATGTTACGACATCGTCGGAGGAGCTAATTTTTCACTTTGCCCCATGATGATACTGACAATATGAAAACGTCCATAGAGGTGAAACAGGTTAATTAAAACCCCGAATAACTAAGATTATTACAAATGATGATTGTAAATCTGGTATACATGAGTTTTGTTTATTGTTATACAGAATGTTCCATCTGGTTTGTAACCAGACAGATTTCCTGATAGCATCCTTGGTAATAGCTTATTAAAAGTGCTTTAGAGAAAAAGTTATTTGTAAATTGTTTTCGTTGAACAGTGTCAGCTGCAAAGATTGCAAAACAAGAACATTTAGATTTAAAAAATAAAACACGAAAATCAAGTATATTTATTCAAATCCTACACTTGAATGCTTGTGTATTAAGTGTATATAAGAAGAACATTCTCATTGGATGAAAAACTAGAAAGGAGTAACCTGTCACCAGCCTTTCTGAAATTCCAATCATTCTTTTGCTGTGGCCTGGTAATTAAAAATGCGCAACACTGCTAGAAGTATCTGGTTGGGTACTGTTGACGTCATCATGCTGTTTTGATATATAGAACACATGATTTCGTTTCCAAAACTTAAAATATTTTGTTGTAAGATTCTCTTTTGTTTATGAATTTTCTTATGCGCTTTGGAATGAATTAGAATTTTCACATATTTTGATAAAATATGGAAAATAGTATCGTTCACTTGATAAGTGAAATGCACTGGTAATTTCAATTGCATGTAAAACTTTGAATTTCATCTCCTTTTTATGTTCATCTTTTTTCAAAAGCAACAATATCAATGAAGAATCTGCAGGTTTTGTTAGTCGCATTCTTAGTTATTTCAGGTAAATATGTATATATACAAACACACACACACACACACACACACACACACACACACACATATATATATATATATATATATATATATATATATATATATATGTATGTGTATATATATATATATATATATATACATATGTATATATATATATATATATATATATATATATATATATATATACATATATACTATGTGGAAGCGTTCGTCAGCTATGCTTAAGCCGTTTTAACATCAGGTCACATTATAATT
>NC_061089.1:57271897-57276897 GCF_015104395.2 Macrobrachium nipponense
TCACATTATAATTGTCTGTAGCATGTTTAGGCAATTTACGCTATCAAGTTTTCACTCAGTATTTCTTAGATAAAAATGTTAAAAATTATTTGAAAAGTTATGGAGTGGAATATAGAATTTAGGCAAAAGGCCAAGGACTGGGACCTAAAACCTCGGAGTTGACTACGAAACCGCTTTTAGGAGTGGGTGGAAAGTAAGATGGAAGAAGAGAATATGAATTGAGGTCCAGTAAAAGGAATGAAAGAGGTTGCAGCTAAGGGCCGAAGGGATGCTGCGTGATGGAAAGATTGACTTATTTAGTAGGCATTTCATCTGAATTATAAGTGACCAAATGCAACTGTAAAGAAGACTATGAGAACCATAAAGTTTGAATATGCGTCTATTTCCTGTCATTTCCTTTGCTTTTTCTCAAGTATGCTTTGAGTTCTCTAAGCTACTAAAGGGAGAGAGAGAGAGACCTTCGATACGACTATCCCCGGTGAGAGAGAGAGAGAGAGAGAGAGAGAGAGAGAGAAACCCTGGATACGACTATCCCTGTTATCATTCACCCCACAAGGGGATGATATGAATTTCGTATGTTCAGCATCTCTCTTTTTCCTTATTTCGATCTTTCTGTCTCTCCTCCCTTTCTTTACTCTTGTCTCTCCTTTACCAGGATTCAATGAAGCGTGCAATAACGATGACAATATCAATACATATCAAGCACTTGCAGCCTTGCTGAGTGCTGGGGTATGACGGTTAGTAATGGCGCGTAGCAATAACTGTCTCCAATATCGCGTTGGTTGGGAAGGGTTGGGGGATGAGGGTGGGGAGGGGAAAGGAGAAAATAGGGGAAGGGGAATGATGGGAGTTAGGTGGGGGATAGGGATGAGAGAGAGAGAGAGAGAGAGAGAGAGAGAGAGAGAGAGACGGGCATCGTGGAGGTTGGGGGCGGCCGAGCGGTCTATCCCTCACTCAATACACCACGGGAGGACAACGCCTACTACACTGCTAGTGCCAAATAAACGCGACCAATTGCAATATTGCTAGAAGGGGGAATATTGATATCACCATTACGTACACCGGTGTCCAGCGTGTAAATAATGTTTATTTTTTTTTTCTCTCCTTTTAATCTATGCAAAAACTATTCCCATTGCTCTTCCGTGTTAATTTAATAGCCGGGGATGAACTCAAATCGAGTTCAGGCTCATAACCTATGATTTTATTTCTAGATCCCCATAAAGTTCCCGAACAATTTCCATGTTATTGCTCCAAAGCTGTCATATGTCTTCATGGGAAAATTAAGTTGCAGGGGCGTTATGAATCCTCAAAGAAGAAAAATCTAAAAATGACGAGTGGATGGCGACTATGCCGTAATTGCTCCATGTCGAAATGAATTGGATACCAAAGAAGCGAAAGCGAAATCAAGGAATTGAATTCTGTTAAAGGCTTCAGCCTCCAACTTTAATCCCTCTCCCGTCACGCAATGAAACTTCATATTTTGATTTCGTGTTTCTCACTTTACTAACAAAGTCAAACAAATCTTACAAACTCCGGGTGACGTTAGTTCCTATTTTTATCCACATTTTGATTAAAAGTGAAACAGGTGATTAAACGAACCAAAAATGACATGAGTAGTTTCACAAGAGGTGTTAATACCCGAGATTTTGGGCTTTCTTTCTTAAGATTTTCGACGCTGTTTCTACTTTTCCGATTAGGAAAGTCATCATCAGTCAAGATTTACGTAATGCTTCTCGATCCAAGGCTAGTTTAATTTGTAGTACCCTTTTTTTTTCCTGGTACTTTTTTTTCAATTTCGAAATGAGTGGTGTTCACCGGTTTGTTATTCTAAGATGATATTCTGTTTATACGCTGTTGCCTTAAAGTATAAATGAAAATAAGTAATGATTCCATTGGAACTACGTCAATTGCCGATACAACCCTTAGGGCTTTTTCGTATTTATAAGCACCCACATTATCTATCTCTTGAACATGTTAATTGGGGAAAAATCTCAAACAGAGAAAGCTTTCATTGTCTCAGTTACTTGCTGCCGTGGGAGTATTAACCTCACATTTGAAAATCTTGGAAGTTCGGCTAAGCCTGCTGATTGGGTCATTAGTAACCTTCTGGTCTATACTAAACGCTGCTCAAATTGAAGAGCTGAAGTGTTTCTTTTGTTGCTTTATACCAGGAACAAGGATTTTTGTTTACTTGAGAGAATACCCGCACACAGATCTTGAGCGTTCATACCTCATTGTTCCATCTTCAGGATTCAAAATTTTTAACCCTTTGTGGTGTGTAGACGTTTGTTATTACTCTAACAATAGGGCAGGTACGTGGATTCGTTAATATGGATGATATTAACAATCGTAAGCATTGCGCACTTGATTCCTTATGAAGTCTTTGCAAATGGAAGTATTTCAAAGAGTTTCGTGGTCTTTATTGTATGGAGAAATCAGTTTCACAGTTTCATTAACACAAGATCAAACAGAGTCGTAAACTTCATCATTCTCAATGCTTTGGGTACATGAATACGCGTGGTGCTATGTAGTTTACATGATATGATGTTCATATCAACATCATATCATTAAGCCAAGTCAATTTCTGAAGATGCTTGTTTCATACCCTCTTTTGTCCAATTTCTCGTGTATTCATAAGAGCTTTATCTAGATGATGTGCGCCATTGGTTTCGTTATCATTTAACTGTACAATGGTAGGCATAATTTCCCCTGGTAACACAAAGTCTCCTAGATGAGCTGTTTTCCGTTTCAATCGTCACTTCAAAATAAGTAGGAAAAACAAAACAGTGGACAAGATATCTCTCTCTCTCTCTCTCTCTCTCTCTCTCTCTCTCTCTCTCTCTCTCTCTCCCCCACACAAAATAAACGCAATACAATTTTGACGGTCCTCTGCTCCGTAAATGTTGTTTTGCGTGCCGTAGTCGGTATATTTACGACGTCTCAATTCCCCTTTCTTTCTGCGCTCATTTCCTTCAGCAAATCAAGTTGCAGTTGCTTCTGACCGAAATATATATTGTTGATAGAACATTATTCCGAATACGGATTCGGTTATATTATTCTGCCTGAAACACGCCGTTGACAGAACATTATTCCGAGTACGGATTTGATCATAATATTCTGAATACGGATGTGATTATTACTCTCGGAAATGAAGTCTAAGATAAGCCTTAATTCGGTACGAAATGAGACAGGGACGAAATGTACTGTGCGTCCTTAATGTTATCTACATATCTATGTTGCACGTTTCACTTGAAGAATCTAATAATTCCGAGTCGTTTTTAAATCTATTCAGAAAGTCACCGATTACGTTTTGCGTGCCAGTATTGATAAATTTCGAATCACTATTTATTTATGGATGTTGAATATTTATAAATACACACTTACAGTGCGCATATTTGTATAAAACAGTCTAAAAATGTGCATTTTTGTGTATAAACACATATTTAAAAAGCATATCTTTATGTGTAAACATACTTAGAAAGCATATCTGTGTATAAACATACTTGAGAAACGCATCTTTTTGTATAAATGCATACTTCAGAAGTACCGTTGTGTGTATACACATTTACGAAACGCATTCTTGTATATAACCGCATGCTTAGGAAACGCATCTTTGTGTATACATACATTCTTAGGGAGCGCAGCATTGCGTATGAATGAACACTCCGTGAAGATGACTGATATTAATCCTTTCAAAGCCAAATAGTTAATAACCTTATATACTTCTCAGGCTTTCCTGCATTGGTTCTTGTACCCAGGAGGACATGAAAGTAAAGACTAGTGAAAAAAAAAGTGGGGAGGGGGGGGCGAGGGCGGGGTAGAAACGCGACTTGCCAAGCCAAGGAAATGCCAAGAAGACTTTTAAAAGGTATCTCTTGAAAGAATGGTAGGTTTCGTATGTCGGTGCGAGGGTAAGTCTAGATGCTTATAAAATCACACTCGGCAAGATTATATGCGGGCAACCACGGGTAATTAATATGTTTTTTTTTTTTTGCTGCGTAATTTATACTAATGAAAGTGTTTTTTTTCTAAAACATTCACACACACATACACACGCATTTATGTGTATGCATATATATGTATATATATTATATAAAGATATCTAATATATGTATATAAATATATATATATATAATATATATATATATATATATATATATATATATATATATATATATATATATAGAAAGAACACATTTATGTATATACGCGTGTGTGTATGTATGAAAGAGAGAGAGAGAGAGAGAGAGAGAGAGAGAGAGAGAGAGAGAGAGAGAGAGAAACACGCATATATGTAAAGATGAGAAAAATGCAAAAAAGATACAAAGATGTCAATTGATAAACAGCAGAAAATTCTTTCGGTTATAAAAACTATGCATGCATTCTTGAGGAACACTTAAGAAAACCTGAAATACTATACCAACATACTCCCCATCAACTCACGGCTGACAGTGAGTAACAACTTACGGAAAATTTTTAATTTAATTTAAATTGATAAAACGAATAAATGCAAAATCTTGCAGTGTTAAGCAAGCAAACAAAAGAAGCATCCATCTGGCCGCCTCGAGACAGAACGATCTCTTAGGATACTAAAACTGTTCCTTCGAATCATCCATATTTCTCACCATTAAGCTATTTATCTCATCATCAGCTTGATAATAATAATAATAATAATAATAATAATAATAATAATAATAATAATAATAATAATAATAATAATAATAATAATAATAATAATTACACCATTTGAACAACGCAAATAATATAATAATAATAACTTTGCGTTGTTCAAATGCTATGATATTACCATTATTATTATTATTATTATTATTATTATTATTATTATTATTATTATTATTATTATTTTATTATTATTATTGAGCTAATAATAATAATAATAATAATAATAATATTAATAGTAATAACTTTGCGTTGTTCAAAAGCCAAGTTATTATTATTATTATTATTATTATTATTATTATTATTAGCTCAGTAATAAT
>NC_061089.1:57284397-57314397 GCF_015104395.2 Macrobrachium nipponense
TATTAATGATAATAATGCCATCGAGTTCACCGGTAATAATACAAGAATTAAATTGCGTGTGCAAACAATATTTACAATACAAATATCGTGAATATTACAATGATAATAATTAAATCAAAACAATACGACCAATTCCATTACACATATGCTGTTGAGATATTAAAATTTTCAACTAAGAATTGCAAGCAAGCAAATGATTTATTTACCCTCGGTTACACGACGCGAGGAATCTTGCATGATGTTAGAGACTGTGTGTTTTGAAATAGATTCGGGAATACAAATATCATAGAGCGCCAAAGATAGTCATCTTGCAATAATGTTAGACCGATATCTTACCAGACTACCTGCTGGGTATCCTGTCTGACCTGTGATAGATACTTACGCCCCCATACCTCTGGGGCATTGTGTTAAGCGGTCGATTATCTCCCATGAATGTTTGTCTGATATAAAATTTTTCTGTGAGGTGTATGTGTGTTGATGCTTGCGTGTACGCACACACAATATATATATATATATATATATATATATATATATTATATATATATATATATATATGTGTGTGTGTGTGTGTGTGTGTGTGTGTGTGTGTATAATAAAACAAGCATGTTCGGAGTTTTATGGTTGTCAAATCTCTGCTATCAATCAACGATTAGAGTGCTAATAATGGGTACTAGCGGCCGCTATTCAACAACTGTAGTAATCTGTATATAACCTGTCGTATACCTAATGTGGAACAATGGGCGATGCATGAGATTGATAATCTCCCACTTAGAAATGGACGGTCACCATGTACAAGGCTGTAAACTACTAATGGAAAAAGACATATAGCTTAATATATATTTGTATTCGCAATATATAGCTAGAAATACAAAGAATCCTGTGGAAATAAGGCGAAACTAAAAGAAAACTACTGGAAATAAGGAGAAACTAAAAAAAAATTGCTTAAAATAAGGAACGACTGAAAATAAAGAGAAAATAAAAAATAAACAACTCAAAATAAGGAGAAACTAAAAATAAACTACTGAAAATAAGGAAAAACTAAATAAATTAAAGAAAGTAAGGAGAAAATAAACAAAAATTACTGAAAGTAGGTAGAAATTAAAACATACAGGCAGCAAGAAAATATTGAATAAGGAGAAACTAGAAATAACCCACTGGAAATAAGAAAAAAAACTATAATTAAGAAGCTATGTAAAACAATTATAGACAACAAGAAAATGACTTGAATAATGAAGATAAGGAGGTTGGTAGGGAGGGGAGATGAATAAACAAGGCGGAAGTCAATGTTATGATTTAAGTAGCGTAATCAGTACTTGATTTAAATAAATACATTAAACATTAGGGCTGCCCTGCAGACGACAAGCAACGCTAATGAAGGCAGGACTAGTTCTGGCCCAGATTTCGTGAAATTCCATCGCATTACTTTCGGAATCTCGGGCGCCTCCAGATTCTGGTCTTCAGGACCTGTCCCCCTCCACCCCCTCCACCCACTTTCCAACTCAGCCCCACCCCCCCCCCCCCCACTTCCCGCCCCATAGACCCCATAAGCTTCGCCCTCCTGTTATACAACAACTTACGCTAATAACCGTAACAGCAGTCATTATAATGTTCTCAAACTGCCTTAATTACCTGCGTCGCATTGTTCCCTACGCAAGGCAGGGACCCATTGTAAATGCATCATTAATCTCTGAAAGGGATTGTGAGTCCCAAGTTCTCTAAACTATTATACTTAGGGCTTTGGGTAACCGTCTTTTGAATGACGTCTGAAAGGCTGGCGAATGCCCACACAAATGTGGCTTAGATATTTTGGAACTGCAGTCTCTCTTTACTGATTCTATGCCACTGAGCGGTGATATTCAGTTCTACGCGCTAAGCTTTCAACAGTTCGACAGCGGCTGTTTGTGGTCTTCTATGTAACTGGTGAATAAGTACTACCAGTGGCTACCACATGTCCTTTCCACTGAGCATATAATCTTTTATATCAGTCATGATTCTATTAGATGCCACAGATGCTTCAAGTTGTCTGGTTCACAAACAACTCTAAGCATCACTAGCATTGGAATACAGAATTGTGGCCAAAGCCCAAGAGCTCTGACCTATGAGGTCATTCAGCGCTGGAAGGGAAAATGATTAAAAGTTTTTAAAGGTGTAACAGGAGAAAAAACTCGCGGTTGCACTATGAATCAATTGTTAGGAGAGGGCGAAAAGTAAGATGAAGGAAAGATGATATGAACGGAGGTACAGTAAAAGGAAGAAAAGGGGTTGCAGTTAGGAGTCGAAGGGACGCTGCAAGGAACCTTAAGTGATGCCTACAGTGCAACTCGTGTGGTGCACTGATGTCACTAATCCCTTAGGGGAATACATCACTGGAGTATCCCAGTACAATCATTGGAAGCGCTGTTGAAATTTACTTTCTTCCTCGGAATAAATAATTTTAGTGTTTTTCTTAAAACTTAATCCCGTAAGGGGGTAGCGCCGTCATTGCACCTCATGCGGCTCACTGTATTCATTACTTAAGGTTCCTTGCAGCGCCCCTTCGACCCCTAGCTGCATCCCCTTTCATTCATTTTACTGTAACTCCGTTCATATTCTCTTTCTTCCATCAGACTTTCCACCCTCTCCCAGCAACTGATTCATAGTGCAACTGCGAGGTTTCCCTTTCAGACCTTCTTACTATCAATTTCCGTTTCAGCTTTGAATGGCCTCATAAGTCCCAGCGCTTGACCTTTGGCCTACTCTCTCTCTCTCTCTCTCTCTCTCTCTCTCAATAAAATTCAAGGCAGCGCTACATCACCGAAGAAGGCGAAATGTATATTTATCAAAAAAAAAAAAAGAAAAAAAAAGAGAGAGAAAAAAAAGGGCCGATCAGCAAATCTTTGATTGTTTAAGAAGACAGTTTTTGATCTTGGACAGTATATAAATGCACATCATAAAAACTTATGAAAGAGAAGCGACTTTATAATATTTGCGGGGATGAAATCAACATTGTCCATAAGCTCATAACTTTCCATTGTCAAAGAAATTTTTAATATAGTTTTTTCGCTTTCCGCTTCTGTTCACTCTATGCAACAACCGTTCAATATTCAAATTTATTGGTTTCAGTAGAATTCCGAAATGCCTATATCATCCAGTGACGCATTTTTTTAATGGAAACTTTGAAAAAAAAACCTGATTTTGCTTCATAACCGAAGATTCAACACGAAGTTTTAGATGCCAAAAGACAAATTATGAAAGAGATAGTGTTTATGGGATTTACTCATTAATAAAAATAAAACAACTTTTAAGACGATATTAGAAAGAAAATGAGGATAATACAACTTAAAGTATATAAGTTATTTTGCGTTTTTGTTCATGTGCCTTACTTGGAAGTGTAATATGAATTAAATTCTGATATACATAAAACATTGCAAGAATGCTTGGTATCGGTCATAAGGCTCCTTATTTTAGCAAAGATAACGGTATTCTAAAATATTGTGTTTACCATTGCTGGAATGTTATTCTCTTCTCAGGTATATTTTTTTTCACAAATAGTAGTTTTATGAATTGAGAGGTTCCTTTTCAAACTGATAATATTTCAGGCTTTGCCCACCAGCATACCATTAATCAGAGCATAAATTTTGCACTACACTAAACCTACATGAATATGTATATTAGGCTTTACCCACCTCCATATCAGTCAAGAAGAAAAGACTTCGTCCACTACTTAACTACTTTACCAGCGATACCAGAATACCTCGGTGCACTGTACGCATTACTTAAGGTTCTTACAGCGTACCTTCGGCCTCTAGCTGCACTCACTTCGTTCCTTCTACTGTGTCTCCTTTTGTATTCTCTTTCTTCCATCTTACTTCCCACCCTCTACTAACAATTGATTCATAGTGCAACTGTAAGGATTTCCTTCTGTTACACCTATCAAACTCTTTACTGTCAATTTCCGTTTCAGCGCGGAATGACCTTATGGGACCCAGTGTTTGGCCTTTGGCCTAAATTCTATATTAAATCAATATAGCAGTCACTAACAAAATAGGCTTTGATACTGCTACAACATAGTAGGAGAATATGTTTCGTTCGTTTCTGCAGTTGATATAATTCTGTTTGGGTTCATTCTTTATGGAGATGAAATGAAAGAAAAATCCAGCTAATTTACTTTCACCCAGCCTTCCTAAGTGAAAAATCAGATGACACCGGGGACACAGGTAATGCGAGTTTTACATTTTAAACAACCGAGGAAAAGTACTACTACTACTTCTGCAAACAAATTCGAGTCCCAGGTTTCCAAAAACTACAGGGATTAAAGCAGGACTTTCATGCATTTTACATTCTTGCTTGAACACGCGACAGCCCGAGTCAGAATTATTATAGTACCACGTAGCATCCCCTCCTGCTATGATGTTCCTAATATTTCGAGTTACCCTTTACATGTCCATAACCTCGTGATGTAGTGGACCCGCACACGGATTAATAATCATTAAAAGGGTAAAATGCCTTCAGACGCCGCGGTTGGGGTCGGAACCTTCGCTTGGGGTCACATTATTGGAAATAATGGAGGCAGGTTACTCGTAACTTCTACGACCTGGACAGTAGAATGTTACTCTGCAATGTGATTCTCTCCGATAAGAAAGCGTCTACATACATACGCACATTATATATATATATATATATATATATATATATATATATATATTACTATTATATAAATATATATATTATATTATGATATATATATATTTATTATAATATATATTATATACAAATTATACTTGATGTAAATAAGCAAAATTTATATGTATATATATATATATATATATATATATATCATATATATATATATATATATATATATATATATAATATATATATATATATATATATATATATATATATAATTTTGAAGGATTGCAAGCATACGTGAACATGACACATGAATGTTACTCGTGTGTATAGGTCAATAAATATATTTGATAAGTCAGATGGATTGGCAGCATACACAAACTTTGTATGCGCATATAGGTAACGATTTATACAAATACAGAGATGCGCTGTTAAATAAAATAGAATGATGCCGAGAGAATTTCATTGTTTTTTTTCTCTGAAGTTCCCCCTAAGAGAAGATGCTTTGTAATAATTATCTTCTTAATATTTTTGTTTATTCTCCTTATTCCTTTATTATCTCTCAGGTTGATTTCGTTTGAAAAATGTCATTTTTTTGTCCAGTTTTACAAATCATGGTGTATACATACATTCATAACTCGTACATGTATATATATATATATATATATAATATATGTTATATATATAATAAATATAAATATTATATATATATAATATATATATATATATATATTATATTACACATACTTATACGTATGCATATTTCATGTATATATACATACATACACGCACACAGTATACTTGCATACATATACACACACACACCACACACACACAATATTTATATATACATATATGTCTGTGTGTATGTATATGAATATGTATATATACATACAAATGTGTATACGTATATGGGTATATATATTATATATATTCATGTACGAGTATGAATGTATGTATACACCATGATTTGTAAAACTGTACAAAACAATGAGACTCCAGACTAAACCAGCTTGAGAGAGAATAAAGAAATAAGGAAATTTAACAGAATTGTTAAGAAGATAATTATTATAAATCTCCCGATTCCTTTTTTCATTTCTCCTGACACTGAGCTATGCAATGGATTCCTTACAATTGATCTCCTCACTGACTCTCCTGTTCGAATTTTTACACTCAAGACGGTCCCAAGCCTAGATTAACGAGGACAGTTAAAAAGCGTCAGGTTCAGTCATGAAGTAGCAATGTTGGGTAACAGAGAGCAAGTCACGCAGATTTTGAACAAATCGAAAGAAAATAGCGAATTTGCTCTAGTCACCAATAGATGCCATATCACCGAGAATTGCGAGTTCGATTCTCGGGCATTCCATTGAGGTGTGAGAGATGAGTATTCTGGTGATAGAAGTGCACTCTCCGCGTGGTTCGGAAGTCACGTAAAGCCGTTGGTCCCGTTGCTGAATAACCACTGGTTCCATGCAACGTCAAAACACCATACAAACAAACAAACATATCACTGAGATCACACCAAAAACTTTAAAAAATGGGTCACTGGAATCTACAATAAATCACAGATATTATGTGCTTTTTCTCGTTGTGGTAATCTTCCCTTCTTCAAGAGTCGAAAAGGCTCTTTATCAACTTTGCTCTTCATTTTGTGTCATTTTACTGTAAAGTGACATCGCCTGTTATGGTCTT
Organism: Macrobrachium nipponense; assembly: GCF_015104395.2. Classification (NCBI taxonomy): domain Eukaryota; kingdom Metazoa; phylum Arthropoda; class Malacostraca; order Decapoda; family Palaemonidae; genus Macrobrachium; species Macrobrachium nipponense. Next base: position 57,290,701 of record NC_061089.1, read on the forward strand.
CTCCGTGGTGTTTCTTCCTGCTTCAACGTAAGCATTATTCCGAAGAATTATATTTGCTGGCAAGTGCAAAGGTCCGCATATGGTTTCTTGTACTCACAAGCTTCTTAACAACATTTACAGGCCGCCACAGGAGAGGGACCCGTGCTGGCACAAGGTCCCAGCCTTAAAAAGAGAGAGAGAGAAGAGAGAGAGAGAGAGAGAGAGAGAGAGAGAGAGAGAGAGTAAAAGTATATCAGCTATCAGATGAATAATTATCGCAACACGAAAAAACGTACACCAAAGAACCTTAGATGGTGTTTAAAGGCTCATCAGCGCAGCTTTCCTGTTAGAATATTATGTGGACACGTACACCAACATTAAACCCATCATTTCACTCGCAAATTACCGGCAATTAATCATCTATCAACTGTGAAGGACGTTACACAGAGGGATTCCAAGTTTTTATCCAGCCTAAAAGAAACTCGTAAACGCAATTAATCATCTCGTACTCCTGCGGCTTAACGGCAATTAATTTGTTTGCAGAAGACCAGGAGAAACATGTACGGATACCCGTGGATGGTTGCTGCTGTATATTTTGGCATATTTTTAGACCGTTTTAATGATATTCCCTACAGTCCCGATCTTGCGATGCGAAAGCGAAAACAAACATCAATTTGTATCAAAAAGGAAAAACGATAAAATCCAAGTATTAACGAAACAATAAGGGTAATCACACCCGATCATTATTTCCGGAGCGGTTTCATTGTCTTTTTGGCTCTTTCCCCTTTCGTGCACACAATGGCGAACAATAAAACGCTCTCTTCATTATTCTAATTCCTTTGGTCAGCCATTATTGAATTTTAAAGGATACAAAGGGGGATCTAAAGTCAAAGCGATTGTATGTGAGAAATACAAATATTTATTAAATACATTTTATCTGATATATTACGTTTTACCACGATAAATATTTGGGTGAATAAACGTATTTGCGCGTGTCGTTGTGTATGATATATATATATATATATATATATATATATATAGTATATATATATATATATATATATATATATATATATATATATATATATATTATATATATATATATATAAATATAAGTGTGTTTGTGTGTATGTGTGTACGTACGTATATATGTAGCCTATGTGTGCGCAAGTTAGAAACAGAACTGCCGCGTAAGTTTAACTAGTTCCTAGTCGGTTAAGGTATGCGAAACTGAGAGGGATATCGAGTTTGTGTCAACACTTTAGATCCGTGATACAGTTAACCGAAGTGAAAGTGTCCTTGTTTACTGAAAGAACGTCAGTTGTAAACAAAGTCTTATCGATGATTTTCGTTGGAGTGCCTCCTTAATTAACAATAAATAGCTCTCGCCTCAGAAAAAAAAAGAATAAGAAAAAGGAATTAAACGCTCTAATACTCTCTCGGGTACTACGCTGGTCTTGCCCCAATAAATTAAATTAGTATATTATCATGTATGATAAATTTTGATACAAAATATAAATCCGAGCCAACAGCTTAATGATCTTAGAAGAATGCCCGGGATGTTTGGTACAATTAATTGGCTCTCAATAAGAACACCACTTCATTAAACCACTTAACACTCCCCTGAAGAACATAACAACACCGGTAATTGTTCGCTGATTGGACGAATCTGGTCGATTTGGTGATACAATCAGCGGGGGTTAACTCTCCAAAAAGTATTTATTAACCGTTTAAACAACGGGTGAGAAATTCAGTCAACGAATCGCTTATTAACTGATCACTGCTTCTTGATGCACGATAATCATCATCTGTACCTCTTGTCACCTATTTGATGCACGATAATCATTATCTGTACCTCTTGTCGCCTATTTGATGCACGATAATCATCGTTCGTGCCTCTTGTCACCCATCTGAAGCACGATAATCATCATTCGTACCTCTTGTCAGCTAGTTGATGCACGATAATCATCGCTCGTGCCTCTTGTCAGCTAGTTGATGCACGGTAATCCTCATTCGTACCTCTTGTCATCCATTTGATGCACGGTAATCATCATTCGTACCTCTTGTTAGCTAGTTGATGCACGATAATCATTATCTGTACCTCTTGTCACCTATTTGATGCACGATAATCATCGTTCGTGCCTCTTGTCACCCATTTGATGCACGGTAATCATCATTCGTACCTCTTGTTAGCTAGTTGATGCACGATAATCATCATTCGTACCTCTTGTCTCCTATTTGATGCATGATAATCATCATTCGTGACTGTTGTCATCCTTTTAATGCGCGATGATCATCATTCGTACCTCTTGTCACCTAGTTGATGCACGATAATCATCATTCCTACCTCTTGTCACCCATCTGATGCACGATAATCATCATTCGTGCCTCTTGTCTCCTATTTGATTCACGATAATCATCATTCGTACCTTTTGTCTCCTATTTGATGAATGATAATCACCATTCGTACCTCTTATCAGCTAGTTGATGCACGGTGTTCCTCATTCGTACCTCTTGTCACCTAGTTGATGCACGATAATCACCATTCGTGCCACTTGTTGGCGATGTAAGTCTTGTCACTCTACAAACAATGGATGTAGAGCGATTCGGAATCTCCCTACGTCATCTCGGTGAAGTCACTCTCTCTCCCCCTCTCGACAGAGAGTAAACCTGTTTACAAATGATGGTAATGATAATAGCAATTGGAGGATAATAAGTGTTGCATTTATTGAAGCCGATGTGGTGCCGTGACGTACGAGTTGTCTAAGGAACCTGGGCATGAATTTCTTTTGTAAAAGCTATGAGTAGTTTTCTGTAGGTATGCTACGGATTATACGATACATTAAATGTATATATATATATATATATATATATATATATATATATATATATATATATATATATATATATATACTTACAAACATACCCATTATATAGCCTATGTAAGTATATATATATATATATAATATATATATATATATTATATATATATATATATATATATATATATATATATATATGATACCATATATATATATATATATATAATATATATATAATATAATATATTATACACTGACATATACTATATAATGGGTATGTTTGTTTTAGCGCGAACTTACAAAAACCAAAACCAGAAACTTCAAATCACAGTCGCGCCTAACATCACATTTTTCCTTTAAAAAAAAAAAAAAAAAAAAAAAAAAAAAAAAAAAAAAAAAATAATAATAATAATAATAATAATAATAATAATAATAAAATAAGAAGTAATCTCTACGCAATGCAACTTTCTAAGAGTACTTTGCAGCAGCAGCAAAAAGTTCTTCTCCATTAGTCACAGTAACAATGCAAGGCTGGAGCGACAGGCTTGGTGATAAATGGCTGTACCGGCGGCAGAACAATCGTCGTCATAATTCATCCGACGTTAATTGCTCTCAGTTCCGCATCCGGGGATTCCGAAAACCGGAATCGTCTTCGCCGTCGTCTTCCAGGCGTTGGCTGACCGACTGGGAACAGCTGGAGAAAGGTTACCACTTTTACCAGGGGCCTGGAACCGATTCCCCCCAGGACCTCAGTGTTGCCAATTGGTGTGAGTTTACACTCCAAACTGGGTAGAAGACTTACACAAAACCGGGAAACAAGTGAAAATAGCGTATCTATTTGTAGTATATATTCATATTAGAGCAATTTTCTCATTATTGCGTTACTAAGACTCCTAGAATTCATGGAAACAGTTTGTTAATGCATCGGCCTGTGTGTGAAGCTCCACTAAATTGGCAACGATGCCTAGGGGAGTATTGCCGCAGTGCACCTCTCGCGCGGAGCATTGTAGGCATTACATAAGGTGCTCTGCAGCGTCCCTTCGGTCCTTTGCTGTAACCACTTTTATTCCTTTTACTGTACTTCCTTTCTTATTCTTTCTCCTTCCTTACTTTCCACTCTCTTTCTAACAACTGCTTCATAGGGTAACTGCTTTGAGGTTTTCCTCCTTTTACACCTTAGCAACCAACCTTTTACTCTCAGTTTTCCTTTCTGCACTGAATAAACTCATAGATCCCAGCGCTTGGCCTTTGGCTTAAACTGTATATTCTATTTCATGCTATTTTATTCGCGAGCCAATTGCATCTGACTTCGTTTTAAAATATAAGGATACATCCTGTACATCTCTAAGGGAGGAGGGATGAGGTGGGATCATATCATGAGAGCACAACCGAGTCCTACGAAATGTAATTTAATTGTGCTGGACTTAAAAACATGGGCACAGTTGACATGGTTAAAACAATGCTGCCTCACATGTGATAGCATCAAGACATAAAGGATATCGTGACTTGCATTCAGTTGCAAACGGTTGACAGCTACAAACAGTGAGGGAGGTATCGCCATACAATGAAAAAAAACGGCATTGCAGAGTATGAAAGAATATTCATTCATTGTAGAAAAGTACCATTGTGTAATGACGAAAAAAGTGACCTTCAATAAAAAGAAAAAAAAGTTGGCATTTTACAAAACTAAGTCTTAATAAAGTTGCTCATGTAGCAATATCATATAAGCGAAAGGAGCATTGCAAATAGATAAAAGCTCTGTTAGGGCACAATTATTAAGAAAGTCAACGTCAATGTGTTGAAAAAAAAAACAAAAAAAACAAGTGAACAATGATTTACCAAAACATTTTTATAAGATTCAGTTGCAGCTCACATACAGCGAGATAAACCAGCGGAAGATCGTGCATCTCGTCCACTTAACTTCAAAAGACAACATCAACAACAGTAACAAAGAAATAAATAAAGGAGTGAAGGAAGAAAGCGGAGGTCTCAACCACGAACAGAAAACAAGTTCGTAAAGACATCATAAATCGGGGAGGGCGAGATGTAGTGGAAACACCTGCGCAATCTGTTCTCATTGCGCTCTCGTAAATGACAATGGCGAACGCTCTGTCACTGTTCAGCCAGGCCCTCCAAGTGATAACGTTATCAGCATTACGTCCAGCGTAAAAAATGACGATCATTCTCTGAACAACGAATGGCGTTATTTCTAACATCCGTAGCACGGCAGTATCGCTAATGAAATGCTTGACAATGATGCCGTAAGGTTAAATTTCTCCTCTTCTCTAATGTAATGAATTCCTCATGACAAGGAAGATATGAACCGTCACTCAGAATGCCCCCACCCTATCCCTCCCCTCCCTCCCCCCTTCTGTCCCCAACACCACACGACACCAAGCGTTCAAGCTCTCGTTGTGGTCGGAAATAAACCTCTCTCAGAGAAATTAAAAGGCTGAAGGGCAATTCGGAGCTCATCCTACGCCGCCATATATACCCGATGACACGAACCGAATCATTCTAAATAGCTCTTAGTTCACAAGTCTAACAGGGACATGTTTAAGAGATTCACTCCAAGCGATCTGCTTAATATCTTAAGAAGTCTTCAAGAGAACTTTCGCAACTGTGAGTCATTCATAATGAACGAGTTATTTTACGAGGATCGTTTTAATTAGATCGAAAGCCGCGTTAATCGGTGCTCCGTCTTCTGTTTCATCCAGTTAACATAGTAGTTTTCCATTCTTAACAAATAGTCAATGTATAAATTTGGACTGCATTTAGGAAATGCAAGAAGTACCCAGGAAATCGAATCCGAGCAACCAAATCTCTCTCTCTCTCTCTCTCTCTCTCTCTTTGTCTCGCTCTCATCTGATTTGAGAACAGTTTTTTATCATTTACCCATATCAGAAATCAAAATCAATAAAATGTTGAATCTCTCTCTCTCTCATCTGATATGATAACAGTTTTTCATCATTTACCCATATCAGAAGTCAAAATCAACAATATGCTAAGACGCTCTCTCTCTCTCTCTCTCTCTCTCTCTCTCTCTCTCTCTCTCTCTCTCTCTCATCTGATATAATAATAGTTTTTCACCATTTACCCATATCAGAAGTCAAAATCAACAATATGCTATCTCTCTCTCTCTCTCTCTCTCTCTCTCTCTCTCTCTCTCTCTCTCTCTCTCTCTTTTAGAAGTCAAAAACAACAAAATGCTAAGAGTAAGGATTAGAGTTCTCTCTCTCTCTCCCTCTCTCTCTCTCTCACTTAATATTCCTACCAAAATCAATTCTCTTCCCCATTTCGGAAGTAATTCTCTCTCTCTTCCCAAAAGTGCCTTTTGTAGTGTCCTCTCCAGAACAAGTTTAGCATAAAAACGTGAATGTGAAGCCTAAAACAATTCACCCGAATAACTTTGATTCGGGGATATTATTACCGATGGGGGATCTCTAATTGTGGTATGTTGCCAGGTGAGAAAGTAGACCATCTGGTTTTAATTGGTAAGGGGGAACTAATTCGCCATGAAGACGCGGTCAGTCTCATTATACCAAATACCAAATGGGGAGAGAGTTTCTAGGCATATACTATATATATATATATATATATATTATATATATATATATATATATATTATATATATATATACACATATTATATAGATATATATATATATATATATAGTATATATATATATATATATATATATTATATATATATATATATATTATATATGTATAAAACATGGGGAAAACCCTCATGTATTCATACGGTAAGCGTGGACACGAAACGGAAGGCAGACCCCATAACTCCATTACACACTCAGGCTCTTTCTCTCTCTCTCTCTCTCTCGGCAATCACCCCATCTCTCTCTCTCTCTCTCCACCTCTTTCTCCATTCTAACAGGTAATGAAAATGAGAGAGTTGCATCATAACATAACGTTTATTTACAATAGCTAAATCAATTAACTAAGTAATCCAGTCTTACAGACTAACTTAAAACAACTCATTGTCAAGTCACCCAAAAGGTCACACCTCTCCCTGGGAACTCTGTCCCACCGAAATCCAGAACCGTCTGCCAAAGATACAGAACACATCCCGGTAAGTACACACACAAGTTTAAAGACAAAGTTAATAAAATGGAACATCTTACAAGATATCAAACAAGCCACCCCTTTGGCTAAAGTAAAGGTAACACTTACCCATTTCCAACCGGAATATCACTCACTGATAAATAAAAACACTTTGGCATCTGCCATCATGGCTTCGCCTTCCTCCTCGAATGTCTGTGCAAGTCTTCCCATAAACTTGGCATTATGAATAGAAGAGGCGCACACGCACATACGAATGTACACTTCGACAACGCCTCGCGGTTCTAGCTGCATCTAGTTTCACAAAGGCACTTGAGAAGAGTTCATAAACTGTCGTACATTGACTTCCTGAACTAAGCACTTTTATCTCACGCCATCCCCTAGAAACTCATTCATCAGCTACCCTCAGGTCGTTACTCTGCCCTGTCCTCCACATTCCACAGATTACAGAGAATGCACGAACAATATATTATTAATCAAAACCCTATGTCTTACATATGTGTGTGTGTGTGTTTGTTTGTGTGTGTATGTGCGTAAATATATATATATATATATATATATAGTATATATATAATATATATATATGTATATATATAATATAATATACACATATTGAGGATGTTATTTTTCACAGTCACATTTATCAGGAATCAAAGCAGTTCCAGTGACAACCATTTTTGGAATTAATATTTTTGTAGAGATTAGCCTTAGCCTTATAAAGTTTAGAAAAACTAGACTCAAAAAGGAAGTTCACATTGCTATTTATCTTTCTGGCGGAAGGGCTGCAGCTTGTAGGACGAGAAGTGAGCTTCCGTAGTGCCAGATTACACTTCCTTGGTCAGAACTTAGTCGATGGTTTATGCTGTGGGGAAGATCAAGAAAAAGTTCTGTGTCCCATAATGAGATGCCACCTCGTAAGGCTTTCGTTTTGAGGTTTGACAATAATAATGATAATAGTAGGGAAAAACTCTCTATCACGAGAGTATATATATAATGTTCTAAAGGGTCCACAATAATACAAAGTGTAAAAAGTCCGTGTATAATTTTACACGGACTTTTTACACTTTGTATTATTGTGGACCCTTTAGAACAAAATAATAATAATAATAATAATAATAATAATAATCAATAATAATAATAATAATAATAATTATAACAATAATTCAAAGAAAATTCATAATCACATGAGTCAATAAAATGGTTAAGTAAATCCAAAGTTTGATTTTGATATAGTCATATTGAAAAGGAGGACCGTGCAGGTTATCGAAAGCTTTCTGCAGTACATATTTTAAATAACAACATCAAACATGTATACTTCTGTGGATTAATTTCCCAATAATAATGATAAAATTGCTAAAAAAAATCCACAATTAAATGTTGAAATTTTTTTCTATGTAAAAAAACAAATACTTTCAAACACCTGAACGGTATTCCTCATCAGTGTAGAACGTCTACACTGATGAGGAACACCGTTCAGGTGTTCGAAAGTCTTTGTTTTTCACATGGAAATATATTTTAACATATAATTGTGGATTTTTTAACAACTTTTTTCTTCACAAGACTGAATTTCTTAACAATAAAAGTATTATTATTATATTATTATTATTATTATTATTATTATTATTATTATTATTTATTATTATTATTAGATGCCGGCCACCTTTTGAGGATTTCGTCTTGAGGTATTATTATTATTATTATTATTATTATTATTATTATTATTATTGTTGTTGTTGTTGTTGTTGTTGTTGTTGTTGTTGTTGTTGTTGTTGTTGTTGTTGTTGTTGTTGTTACAGAAGACACGGAAATGAAAAATACCGAGAACAAGCAATTGTCATAATGGCTCAGCGAGTAACTCGAGAGCCCCAGTCGCAATATTCTTTGTGGAATCCGGGTGACGAAAGCGAACGTCAGCAGAATCTAAACAAGCCAGATGGACCCACTTGAAATTGTCGGCACCTTTTGAGGGGTTAGAGTCGTCGGATGTTCAGACAAACATCACAAGTGACGTCCTGTTTTACGTATTCGTGTATATATACTATATTTTGCGTGCATGACAGTACTCAGGCCGCTAATAAGGAAGTTATTATTGTGTTAGATGCGAAAGGGGCGGGTTTTGGTTATTGTGAAAGAAAAGTTAAGTTTTGTTTTCCTAAAGATATTTACGATTCCTAGGATGATGCTAACTAAGAGACTTAGAAAATTACTTATGTTTATAAGAGAGACGCAATTATTATTATTATTATTATTATTATTATTATTATTATTATTATTATTATTATTATTATTATTATCAAGCAACCTTACTTGGAAAAGCAGATGGCAACCAGCTCAAGACCTCCAAGAAAGAAAACAGCTCAGTGGACAAAAAATAACTATGAAGTATTGGGTAAACCATGAAAGAGGAGAGAGGAAAACAAATTAGATGAGTGGGGACAAAAAGATAAATAACAATGTAAACTAAAAATAACAAATAAACCATGTGGCGAGATTCATACCAACTTTCTCTACAAAAAGCATTTGCAGTATGAGGATGTAAGTCAGAGCGCACGGTGACAAAACAATTTTTTTATTTTTGCAGAGATATTCTTAGAAAAATTTATTCTCTTAAAGGATTAAGGCAACGAATTAAAATGATTCTGATGACAGCAGTGTCTCATAGCGATAGAACGGCAAATAACAAAAGTAAGGTGGCAGAAATCACAAAAGAGCGCAGTAACAAATATGCATATTAGATTTTGAAAACCGCAGCAAAACCATTGTTGCCAAATGCACAATACAGACAGCGTACGAGTAGATCATAGCAACAACAATAGAGCAGTACAGCAATAGCAGCAGTAATAAGAACAACAACAGCAACAACAACAACAACAGCAGGAGTTGCTGCATCAACAATTTCCATTCATAGCCTTCCGGTTATTACGTTTCGGACCGGTGCAGCTGATTGTCGAATTTTGAAAACTGCCATTAATACTGGATTCCGTTTCATCTAATAAAGTCTGACAATCGGAAATATCCTGAAATATCGATGATTGGGATAACGGAGGCTGGATAGCTTTTGGAAAAGGATGTGTTCGTGAGGGGGGGGGGGGGGGGTGGAGTGGAGGAGGGTGGTGGTAGCGGATGAGGTAAGGGGGTTGGAGTGGGGGTGTTGGGGGAGGTGTGCTAAGCTATTGTCCCCTGTGTTCCAGAACTTCTAATATTACCTGAGATTCTGAGCTAAAGGGAAAGGATGAAGAGCTTGTAGGGGCGGGGAGTGTGGGGGTGGGGTAGCGGATTGTGGGGTGGGGTGCCGGTGTGGAGTGGAGTGGAGGGCTTAAGAAGGGGTGGAGGGCAAATTCCCCTCAGGGTATCTCAAGGGCTGGTGCCATTCACGCAATCTTCTCTCAATTATTGGAAAACGCTCCCCAGGTACTCTTCAGGTTCTGGATGTTATTGGAGGGTCGGATCGGGTGCCGAAGGGCTCTCCTGTGTCAGTTGTCGCGTGAAAGGACTTCCCCAATTCCTCTGCGTTCCTTAGACTACCCCCTTCCCCTCCCAACACCTCCCCATTCCCTCTCCTACCTCCCTCCAATACTGTCCACCGATATATTACGATGTCCGCAGCAATGACTGTTGACGAATCTGTACATCGACTATTCAAGGAATTTTTTAGCTGCCCTCCACCTTCCCGTGACACGCAACTCTAACAAACTGAGTCAGGAAATCCACTTTGTTGAAAGCTCACCGGTGATTTCAGTCATTTCAGATCTACAGGGGAAAAAAAGGGGTATAAAACAGATAACCCAGTATTCTTACGTTCCGCCATTTCAATGTCCTGAATGCAATGAAGATTTTTATCAAGAAACAGTATTAAAAGTAAAGTATTCATGATCTACGAACCAGAATGGTATACTGAAAAAGAAAGAGACATGAATTTCGTTCGCATCGTAAATATGTACGATCGAGATAAATTGTTATCTGATAAAGTTGACGCTTTGCGTATGATAACTTTATGTGCGCATACACTATACAAAATATTGCTGCAAAACAGAGACACGTTGAAATTACCAGAAGTTCATATCTTGAATTAGTTTGATCTAAAGTACTTCAATAGTTACTAGCCTGTTTATTCAAACCTACAGGCCCCGCCTATCCATTAACCTGTTCCCTTTCTCTTTAGCATAGCTGCCATTCTCAAATTATGCAAGTTTAATATATCATTGTATAATTAGTTGTTGGTTGACCATGAATTTCTCTTTCAATCAATTAAATCATCTCGATGGCTTGGTTTTTTTCCTATGTCCGACGTTTAGACGACTACAGACGATTCGTTTATGATGATAATTCTCTTTATCAATAAAATAACCGTGAATGAAAAACTACTTACGTATCAGTACCAAATTGTGTCAATAATTTACGTGAAAAAGGCGTATGTGTACGTAACATATAAATGTACACAAATGTTACACGGTACGTCTGCAAAACTCGCACGATTTCAAAACGGTTTCTTAAAAGCTGCTGTATATGTATATATTATATATGTATAATTTATAATTTAATGAATATATTATGAATATAATATACATATACATAAATGTATGTATGTATGCCTATGTATGCATATATAAGTAAAATACATCACATAACACTTACTTTGAGATCTAACCAACATTTTGAATAAAGCGAAGTTGCCTCGAGTGAACCTCTTTGTTTTTCATTCATGTTCAAACTGAAGATCGAGACCCACTTTCCCAAACCCACTAACTTTTGATGTGGGAAGGAAACAGAGCATGAACTTGTTAACATTAAAAGTACCAAAGTCCAGGCCATTTTTATTTTATTTGCTAGAGTAAATGAAAAGGAAAATTTGGACCGAAGCGATAACCAATCTCGATAGATTGGAGGGTAACCTAAGAATCTTGGCAGTTCGCCCAATCATATCCACCGACATCTTGACTACGATCTTTCCCAAGGCTGACTGACCTTTCGAACGATCTGAAGAATCGCAAGAGAAAGAAGAAGAGGAAAGAAAAAAGGGAACGATGATTTAGCACAGCGTCTCTCTTGGAACACGCGAGGCCTCTGTATATTAGACATCTGTCTTTTATTAGTTCGGTAATGATTTAAGGAGGAAGGAATATTCAGTGCATGATAGCCTAACGTGTTAATGGGGATTAAAGTGTCTGTAGTTGGCGGACCCAGATGTGGTTGCTTTTAAGTTCTCGTTCAAGTCCTTTATTCAAGCAGATTTGGGAAAATATTTCCATTGACAGAATATGAACACATATAAAAGTGACCAACTTTTCCAATTGTCTTAACTTGGTAGCATCGCTTTTAAAGTTTATATGCGCTCTGAAAGCCTTCATGGTAAATGTACCAATATGGTTTGATAAATTATATCGTTAACGTGTTTAAGTGTGCTTTAAAGACCAAAGTAAATAATCCTTGTCAAGTTTTACCCGAAACAATTCAATGGAAAAAGTCAGCGCAAGAAACGTCTGGATATCTCGATCCCATTGTTCGCTGACAGTAACTGCGGTGGAAGATAAAAACGGTGCTTCAGTACATCCGAAACCTTTTGGAAACAAACTTCTGTAGTAGCACACAGAAGAACTCGAAGACCTAACTTGCATCATAAGACTAAAGTTGTATTGTTAGTCGTGCTGAAACGACTGCAATGTTGCTTCAAATACAAATCAAGTAAATACGAGATCCTTCCCCAACTTCCTCCTACCCTACCCGACCTGCATCTCCACCCCCTTCTATTTGTACGCTGACGTAGAATGCGCTGTTATTGTTCGCTAGCATGGGCGCGATGTTCCGTGTTGCTTATTTCGAAATTTTGAAGAAATTTCCATTTTGAAGTACTTGAAGGAGTTGGTGAAAGGACCCTTTTGTCAGAAAGCGTGAGAAATTTCAGAGAATGAGCTAAGGACACAGCATATAAGGATATGTCCAGGTTTCATTTTATTTAAACTAAATTTGTGGACATTAGTTTTTTTGCGTTTTTGTCCATGTGTACAAGTGTAGACTGTGTACGTAATTAGGACAATTTGTTAGCAATCTGCACATATATAAATACATATGTAATATATTATATTAATATATATATATATATATATATATATATATATATATTATATATATATATATATATATATATATATAGTCTTTCTCTCTTCCGTCTTAGATGATTTTGATAATTTGCACCAGTATCACATTCCAATTAGTCAATCTAGCAAGCCTTACTTTGTTGTTTTACTACCGTACAACACCGCATACCATTTATGCAGTCAGAACTGTGTTTAGGGATATAACTGCTTATCATTCTGTCTCCAACCAGTAATGGTTTTAATTTTTGTTTTTTGTTTTTTTGCAGGTCCGAGTGAAATTAAAGAATGCATAGCTTTCGAATAAAGGTCATTTGCTTTAGGGAAAGGCGTTTGTGATTAATGGGTGTGATGCTTTCTTTGACCGCCCTAATATTTTTTTTTTAAATATACCTCTTCACGAAAAGATTTACCCAGTTACCTGTTTAGTTACTTTGTGTCTAGTTATGTACGCATTTATACATACCTTTATATGGTTATTGTTTTAAAGTCATTTATACATGCATATACATATATATATATATATATTTATAAATGAATGTATACATATACGTGTATATATATGTATATAACTATGTATGTATGTATATATATTTATATATATACATAAATGTATGTATATAAAAGAGAGAGAGAGAGAGAGAGAGAGAGAGAGAGAGAGAGAGAGAGAGAGAGATGAACCCCCATATAAAAAAAACGTTAACAGCAAGCGCTAACACATTAGCACGTATATATAGTGGTCTAGTTGTGTGAGTAAACAACTAATGCATGCGTGCAAGCACAACATACATCTTAATCATCCTTTCGCAGAGAGAGAGAGAGAGAGAGAGAGAGAGAGAGAGAGAGAAGTGAACTGAATTACTACCGAGAGAAATAGAAAGATATTTTCTTTTCTCGGGAATTTATGCTCCGGTGAATCTTAAACAGTGCCATCATCCATTCCACCCGTTATAAATCTATTCGATAAAAGACGCGACAGGATAGAGAGAGAGAGAGAGAGAGGAGATGGAGCGAGAGAGAGAGAGAGAGAGAGAGAGAGAGAGAGATTTTTATCTTTGTTACGTTAAAATCGTTCTTCCGGGGCGAAGATTCGCTTTGTAACTCAGCTATAGCTGTTGTACTTAAAGGTTAAGATGTCGGAACCCAAATGTATTTCTGACAGAACCCCAGGCGGGGGTGGGGGGACTGCCGGTGGGGGAGTTGGGGGCCAGATTTCTTCTTAAGAATTAGTGGTGCAACAAATGCTAGCGGTGTCGCCAAGTTGTCGACGCGGTTTTCGTCGGGGAGCCAGGCTTGAGTAACAGAAGCCCGAATGGGGGAGGTGGGGGTGGGGTTCGGGGTGAGGCTGAGGCTGGGGCTGGGGGGGGGGCGGCTGGGGGTGCCTTTTCGGGGGTTTGGTATATAAAAACTGACGGATGAGGGTCGAGATAAGATTGTTCGGATATGGGAGTTTTAATATGCGGAAAATTATTCCGGCGACTTGCTGAGTGAATTACGTGATGAAGTAGACGCGTTCTTTATCGTTCGCTGATAAAGAGGAGATGAAGGAGAACAAAATAAAAAAAATGGGAAGAGGAAAACGATACATTAACAAGACGATGACGTGGAAATTCAATTGTTGGAGGAAGATGAAGAGGGGAAGGGCGAAAGATGTCGAGATGAAAATTGTTTAAAAATAGGCTATTTTTAAACAATTTCTGGAACTTGCTGTGCAAGACTCCATGTTTGTTTTTAACCAGCAACTCTATTCGCAGGTCGATGGAGTTGCTATGGGATCCCCTCTAGGCCCCATTTTTGCAAATTTTTTTATGTGTGACTTAGAAACAAAATTTTTAAATCAATGTGAGTCTTCCTTTAAACCAGCATACTACAGGAGATATGTAGACGACACTTTTGCTCTTTTTAAGTACCCTTGGCAAAGCGCACAGTTTTTGGAATATATTAATCAGCAACACCCAAATATTCAGTTTACGATGGAGGTGGAGAACAGAGACAGTTTGCCATTTCTCGACATCAATATTACAAGAAGTAATTCTGAATTCACCACAGCTGTCTATAGAAAAAAGACCTATACAGGTTTAGCTAACAACTATTATAGTTCATGCCAAAGAACCTTCAAATTAAACACCATTTATACTCTTGTCCATAGAGCATTAAAGTATTCGTCTAACTGGCCAACTTTCCATAATGAAATAGAATTCTTATTAGGTTTTTTTCAGAAAAATTCCTATCCCAAAGACGTAGTCCTTAGAGTTATCAATAAACTTTTAACCAAATTTCTCCAGCCACCGTTGCCCAACTTTGATGTTCCAAAGAAACTGTTCTTTGCTTCCATCCCTTTTGTGTTTGATACAAAATTCTCACGTAGACTAACACAGATCATTGAACAAGAAATTCCCTGTCTTCAGTTAAAACTTATTTCTAATAATCCATGCAGGATAGGTTCTTTTTTCAACTGTAAAGATCGCTTGCAATCCTTCATGAGATCTAATGTTGTATATAAATTCACATGCCCTGGATGTCCGGGCTCTTACATCGGATCTACTCGTAGGCTATTGCAAGTGAGATATTGCAGCCACATGGGTTTCAGTTTTCGCACAGGCCAGAGAATTAAGCAACCAGAGTTTTCTAACATTAAAAATCATGCTGCTATATGCAAAATAGAGGTCTTGAAACAGCACTTCTCTATTATTGGATATACAAAGGACCCAGATCATCTAACTACTCTGGAGTCATTACTTATCAAAAGGCTAGTTCCCTCTTTGAACAATCACACCACGGCTTCCCCTCTGTTTTTGGCATAACTGACTTTTTGTTTGGGACGTCAGGTTTTGCTATTCCTTCTTCGTCTTTTGCCTTGGATGGTTGGTGTCTTAGTTCTCTCTCTCTCTTTTTACAGTGTTTTAACGTATTTTTTTAACTATTAACTTCTGCTTTTCTTTTTTAAACCATTAATTTTTAATTACCTTGTAATTTTGCGAATTCCTTTTTATAATGTATTTACTTTTATTGTTCACAGACTGATGATGCACCGAGAATTGTGTGCGAAACGTTTTTAATAAATTCTACTGATGTATCATGGTACCCCCTGAAGTATTGATATCTTCGCCGACTGGAGACTCTATATATATAATATTTATTATATATAGTTATACTATATATATATATATATATTATATATATTTTATATGATATATATATTATATTATATATATATATATATATAATATACATATATATTATATATATATATATATATATATATATATAATATATATATATATATATATATCATATATATATATATGAGCAAATTCTGTTATCCACCATGGTTTCTGATTTTGAAAAAAAAATAGCTTGTTAAGAAATTTCGATTCCGCATAATATAGTATACTCATCATATGTTAAGGATACCAGGCAAGCATTGCTAAGCCCTTATTGAAAATATGAAAGCCTCGTTCTAAATGGGAAGCAACAGATGTAGTTGCATTAATGCAAACTTCAAAAATTATTGATGAAATATAACATCCACCCTAAACAGAAACTGATTATAAGCGTATAGTCTTTGCCGTATGAAGAAAGGGAATCATAGACAATGTTATAACTCTTTCTGTCTCAGGGAAGAACTCTAGATTGTTTATGAAATGGTCAAACTGATTGATTCATCGGTGAGACCGGCATACCTCGATAAGCATATCAAGTGACCAAGGGACGAGTTTTGGTGGACTGTGAGCTTAGGCTGTTGGACTTTGTCGTCTTCTTTATCATTTCCCTTGAAAATCAGACGAAGTAAAATGTAAACACTGCCATTCTTATACTTGTATATGTGAACTCCTCTGGTGAAAATTAAAAGTTTCTACTTACCCTACTAGAGATTTGGAGTTAATTAGCAAGACAATGAGTATAAAAAAACACTGACAGCACTGTCAATATATATATATATATATATATATATATATATATATATATATATATATATATATATATATATATATATATATACACACACACACATATATATATATTTCAAAGACACACACTTATATATGATATACACACACATACATACATACATGCATACATACACGCATATATGCGGTTAAGAAAATTATATTTATTCAAAACTATATAAATACAATCTCTTAGGGAACATAATTTTGTATTTTTGACGAGGCAAGTTTGTTTGTTTGTTTTCACATATTGTTCTTATACTCTCTTGTAAACGTTACAAATATACCATAAAGTTTCATATATTTTTACTTAAAACTTTCCATTTAAACCGTCATAAACCACATAAACCGTCCAAATGAACTATAAAAGATAAATTAAAAATATCTTTTGACTTCGACTTTCACATTTTTGCGCACCGTATCAGGAAAATCTCGTACTAAAATCTGTTTTATCTCACTCTCTTTCTCTTTCTCTCTTTCTCTCTCTACAGGAATAGAAACAGATCAAGATCCGTATCTGTTCGCGAATGGCTGCCCAAAGCCCTTCAAGAAAGTCCATAGGATATATGACAGACACAGTGAATACACCTTACCAGATAGGACCGCATCCAGCGCCAAATATATCCTGCGCTTCCAACAAGGAGGTATTTCACGTCACCAGCGCTGGTTAGTCCTATACAGAGAGAGATAGAGAGAGAGAGAGAGTGTGTGTAGAAGGATAACTGTACGGGATACCGGGCGTGTGTTAGTGTATTGTGTGATTCAGTCCATTTCACCTCTTGACCAGAAAGTGTTGGAAATGGAATTTTCCCAAAACTGGTATTTTGTGGGTAATGTCTGTTTTATTTTTTCTAAATTTTTTAGTGGGTCCTTTCGGTGATCGATAATAAAATCAATAATTACGTTTATCTCTTATTCCTTATGATAGCATGTAAGTAACCATCCTATATAAAGACTCTCGAAATCATTATCTTTTTTGCTATTTTATTCCGACCTTTTTGTTTTCAAATCACAGGTTTAAAGATTCATTATGCCTTTTTCACAACTGTGATTCTTATCTCCTGACACCAGTTTTTTTTTTGTCTCCAGATTGTGACATTTGCTGGTGCAAAGCGAAACCCAAGCCTCTCATTGGAAATTTAAGGTTGAATCTAATGAAATCGTTGTGGAAAACCGAAGATAAAATCGGCAAAAGCGTTTTTGCAACCGTGAAAATATAAACCCGTAAAATGCACCACAAAGCATGAAGAAATATTCATTCAGCTTTCACGTTGCAAAAGAATTCTGTAATTCCGAGGTCGATGATATTTAGCGAATGGGGGGAAAGTAGAAATTGCCTTTGAAGAGAGAAAATAAGGTAAGTTATCTTCCAGCCATCTCGTACTCCGAAGCGGAACTGAGGCTTCGTGTGATCATTTTGCCCGGCCGTATCGAATCCTATATCTTCACGAACTTCAAATATCGCTTGCGAGATCTGTCTCACTTTTTGTTCCCTCCTCTGGCCGCCAAGGAAATGCTTACGGTCATGGGTGACGTATAAAATCACACTCCGGTGTCGAGAACCTTCCGGACATTTGAAAAAGGAACAGTTTCCTCGTATTTATTTCAGTTAGTGGATTTGTGGCCGAATTTCTTTTCAAAGATATTTGGGCAAATAACACTATACATGATCTACAAAGATACTATCCCTATCACTCGTGGTATAGAAATGTTCTTAAGCAACTCACTCGTTTATCCTACGGATTAAACTAGCCTGAAAATATGCAGTCCAAAATACATAGATTTCGTTCCCCTATAAGTAAATTGCTTTATGGGAAAAAGAAATCTTATCTTTATGCTTGAATTGGAACATTCAGTATTTCCAGAAAGAGGAAAAGATAAAATTTGCGATGGAGAAAACCCCAAGCAAGATTTATTTATTTATTTATTTATCTATTTTACTCTGCTTCACGATTACTCTTTTGTTTGGTTTTCGGATTTACGGTAACCTAATGGAAGTCGAAACAAAAGAATAACACCTTTTTCCTAAACGGTACACAGGGAGAATGCGTAACAATATTTATCTTTGAGCCTTAGATTTTTATATAATTCTTTACTTTTGTTGTTCTTTTTCCTGTTCGTGCTACAGCCATTCTTTCGTTTTTCCTCCATATATTTTATACGAACGTAGAACAGGTAACAGAGTAAAAAAGCATAATTTACAAAAGTAATTTCTTGAGAGCCTCTGTTGGCATTGTATTAAGGGTAAGTATCGTGTAATTCATCCTGAAACTTTATTACACTTTTGATTGCTCTATGCAATTATTCATTCAATACGAAAAAATAAGCGTATTTAGAGGAACTGGAACACAAAATGTAGGCCAAAGGCCAAGCTCTGGGACTTATGAGGTTATTCAGCACTGAGGGGGGAAATTGAAAATATTATAGGATAAGCTTGCAGTTGCACTATGAAGCAATTGTTAGGGGAGGGTGGGAGTAAGATGGAAGAAAAAAAATATGAACGGAGGTACAGTAAAAGGAACGAAGGGGTTGCTATTATGGGCCAAAGGGATGCTGTAAACAACCTCAAGTAATGCCTACAGCGCTCCGCGTGAGGTGCACTGATGGCACTACCCTCCTACGGGGAGCATATGAAAAGGAAATAAATTTAATCTCTTGAGAAATGTGTTGTCAGAATACATTTTGTACTTGACTTCACACTATCGTTGAGTTGGTTCAAAACGCACGGTTCATTTACTGAGAGACTTCATAATTTACCCCGTACGAGATTTGTGTAAAGCTATTCGCGTAGAAGTATAGTTTAATTATGATTATTCCTTTTATACCTTTTCCTCTCGTAATATATACTTAAAAGTAATGGGTTTAGATAAAACGGCAATCCATTAAACGTATAAATTTCATCCTTATTCCCGGCACAAAAGTATTATCACTAGCTTGACACTTGGCTCCGAGAGCCTGAATAGGCCATCATATTGGATACGAGGTAGGGTGGGGGGGGAAGGGGAGGGGGAAGGTACGGGGAGGGGATGAGGATTGGGGTAGGGTATTTTCGGCTCGAAGGAATCGGAATTAAAAAAATACTAAACCCTGAAAGAGCTAAGAATCTCTCTCTCTCTCTCTCTCTCTCTCTCTCTCTCTCTCTCTCTCTCTCTCTCTCTCTCTATGAAGTTTTTCTCATCCATTTACGTTACATTAAATGTCTTTGTCCTTAATTTATTTCATATTTTTCGACATGCATTGTCAGTTTGATATCCAGCTTTGTCAAAAGACACTAACATCAGTAAGCCTTAGAGACTACGAGCAAGTTTATTTGTTTGGTCTGATGTAGACTTCAGTATTTGAAAAAGATGTTTGTTATCGAAAACAGAGATATTACTGAGCATTCGTGATAATAATAATAATAATAATAAAAAGATAATAATAATAAAATAACTAATAATAATAAAAAATAATAATAATAATAATAATAATAATAAAGTAATAAACTAATGAATAAGAAGAATAAATAATAATTAATAGTAAAAATAATAAGTGATTATTATTAGTTAATTAGTTATTATTATTAGTTCGTTATTCTTTATTAATTATTATTTATCAATAAAACACTAAAGCAAATTACGATGACATGAGTCATTACTTAGGGACTTGTCGGAATGTATTGAACTGAAAAATATTGTGCTATTACACGTTAGTGCATTATTCACCATATCTTCAGTGAATATTGATTACTTCTAGGCAAGTATGTCTAAGTTGTAAACTTATCTACCATCATGCCGTCAATTACAAAATCAGAAATCACATTACCGATAATTAGATTCTGCGAGTAAGTTCTATTCTGTTGAATAATTAAGAGCGAGTCATTCTATCATTAATATGTATTTTCATTTATTTCTGATTTCTGTTTTGTCTTAAACAGAATTCTGTGCAGCTTCGGCAGCGTTTTCGCTAATCCTCAGTTATGTACAATCTGCAACCAAATTTGGATAACCTTATCGCAAGCAAATGTAATATATCTGTAGGATTGCCTGGTAGCATCCTGCTTGCTAAGACTAAACTAGGACCATTAGGAACAAACCACTAAAATGGATGAGTTAGGTAAAGAATAATAATATTATAGCATCACAAGAAGGGTTCTCTTGTCTTATATTTTTCCAAGAGTTCGTTTATCGTTTGTTTTCCAGGAGGGAACGGAATAAATTACCGAATAAAAATTTATATTTTTGAATTCAAGGACATGTATTTTAAAAGGTCAGACATTTTATAGCTGCAGTCTACGCTGACATATACTTCTATATATATATATATATAGTATATATATATATATATATATATATCATATATATCTATATATATTATACTATATATATCATATATACTATATATATATATACTATATATATATATAGATATATATATATATATATATAGATATACTATATTATATATATATATATATATATATTATATATATATATATATATATATAGTGTAATATACACATATATACCACTATATATATATAATATAATAGATATATAATAACTATATATATATATATATATAAATATATATACTATATATATATATATATATATATATATACTATATATATATAGAGAGAGAGAGAGAGAGAGGAGAGAGAGAGAGAGAGAGAGAGACAGACAGACAGACAGACAGACAGACAGACAGAGAGATCATTATAATCGCTTCGAAATTGTGTTCCCCTTTCATTGTCAGGTTTTTCGAAAAAGCAACACAGGAGTCACTTATGTTGTTAGATTAAGCTAGCCCTTTGGTGGTACGAGGGCACTCATGCCCTCATGTGGTGACTATCACAGTCATTTCATGAAGAGAAGAAACGGTTAGTATGAAAACTAAATATACTATCACCACAACGCTGTCTTTGTAAAAAAGAATTTAGTACTAAAAATGAAATTCCTCTTCATTCATCCTTTTGATTAAATGACTTACATAACCATACGCATCCCATGACCTCCATATATATCAATCCCATTTTAAAAGGTAGTGCAAAGTTCGAGAATGGGATTGATGTTGATAAGAATATGTAGCGTTATAAGAGGCAATTTCACAGAAAAATCATGAAAACCAAGATTTTCCATTTTTCCCATCAACGACACGTTATGGCCATTTTCAGAGCCAATAGTGATACTACTACTAATAATAATAATTGCCTCGTGGCAAAAGCAATGGTCATTTTGTCTCATTTTGTCTGACTGTTTCCTGATGTCTGTACAATAGAAAGCAACTGCTTTCTGATGTCTGTCCGACAGAAAGCAATATATTTATTTTTTTTTTTTTTAAGATTCCTTCTTGGGGTCACTTGGAAGGCTGCCTGAGTTCACAAGCGATATTGAGGATTATTGATTTCTTCTCTAGAATAAAGTGCTTCGTTACGTTGTCATCGGTATGCTTGCGGGAATGGAGAGTGCAAGATACGACTTGACTCCGAGTCCTAAAATAAGTTGAATCTGTTATAATACAAACAATGATTTCGCAATAAAAGAAGTGACCTGCGATAGCCCAAGTGATTATAAATAAGAGGTGCTATGAATAATGAAGGAATTGCTAGTTTATGCTTTAGGCAAATATTAAGTGTAGTACGTACTCGGACAATTAAGTAAGAAAAAAACGAACGAACAAACAAACAAGCAAACAAACAAACAAACAAACCTCCTCAAGCATTACTTGAAAGCAAAGCAGTAAGATCTTGAAATGATGCAATGAACTTTTCGGTTCGTAAACTGTTTCAATATTTTTCTAGAAAACGCAAGGCATTATTAAAATCCCGTGAATAGTGGAAAGAATACCTTTTTTTTTATTTCGTTTTCAAATCTGGGAAAGAACTGAGCAAAGTTTGGTTTAATTGAATGTATCCTTTGCTTTCATCTCAGTGCATTTGTTTTCATCTTTCCACGGGTGCCCTGCATAAACATGGTTTCGTGTATGCGTCTTTGTCTTTCATTTATACACTGCGATTATTCGCAGCTGGTAATATTGATATTACTTTTGCATGCTCCATCTTGTTGATTGCTTTTTCGTGGGCTGGTTTTTTTCAACAGAACTTCACAGGAAAGACTCTCAGCTGTTATCAATTAGTCACGGCAACACTAAGCAGATTGCATTTCTTGACACTGCTCCACGATATGTGACTTTAGTTTTTCTTCGCATATATTCGTTGATTTAAATGGCTAAATATTTGCCTGCTTAGTTTTCTACCCAGTCGTATATTTATTATTTTGTACATGCATCTACATGGCAACATTGTTGCTTGATTCAAACCTCAAGAGCATCCAATCACAATTAGTAAAAGCACTGCTAAGTCCTCTCAGAATAAGACAAAAAAATCATTTACCATGAGCAATGAAGCAACTAAAATGCTGGAAAACCTTTCTTTAATAAAGGGCAAGATAGTTTCCAAGGTGGCCAATGATTAGAATCCAGAATCTAGAAAATATCTAACTTGAAAGATAAACAGTGTAGGTGAGTCTTTCCAGATTCAAGGGGTGACAGTAGATGTGAAAGGGAACTATTTTCTACCATAAAAAAGTCCTTTGGATTTGAACGAATCTCTTCTAATTCTTCCTTAGACTTAAAGAAAGTATAAACAATTTGAGATAGATTAATCCTATTCAAAATTTCATGTTTTATCTATAAAATAAACATTTCGCTTTATTTTTTTTTATGGAACGGCAAAGAGCAAGTAAGTACCTCGAGACCCTGTTTCTTTCTTGCATTGGGATTCGGCAGAACT
>NC_061089.1:57319397-57341897 GCF_015104395.2 Macrobrachium nipponense
GTAGTATATATATATGTATATATATATATTGTTCAAAATTTTCTAGAAAGCTATTTCTCGTCCCATTGGCTGTCAGAATTTACTCTCCACATGGCATGGGCGGAACTTACCAGGAGAAATTTTAAAAAGAACAGGAAGCAGCAGCTCGCCCTCAGAGGAACCTTAGAGCTCGGAGCAGTCAGAAGCTCCTTACCTCGCCCTGCAGACACCACTTCACCCCTTTCTGCTCCCCCTGCCTGCTCTGGGGAAGTCCCAAGTATTTTTATACGTCCATAGTGCACAGAAATATCAGCAGATATTAAGACTACTGAGCCCAGGATTTCCAAACAAACACCATGCCTGATTGTGGTAGAACTTGCGCAAAATTCCGAACGCCGTGTCTGGTTTACCCCAGCCACGTGTTTCCGGTGGATTGACAATCAACCACCTTATTAGTTCCTGGACCTATGTGCATTCAAAACTGAAGTCTAGCTTTCATGTAAATTCATTCTTCCTTAGTAATATCGTCCTTCTGCCATAGTTTTTTCCTCTTTTCTTTGTTGTGATCTCTCGTTCCTCCATTCAAGGCCAATTTTTCCAGTGTTAAACTACATTTTTCAGGAGTGAACGAGCAGTTCAGAACAATATATATTATATATATGATATATTAATATATATATATAATATATTATATATAATATTAGATCTAGATATAGATATAGAATATTTAAGATCGTAGAATTATATCGATATATAGATATATAGATATATCATACTCTATACATATATTGCGATATATCTATATATGATATAGTATATTAATAATATATATATTATATATACATGCAATACATGCATATCAGGCATATATGTATTACATATAGACGTGTCAATATATATGTGTCTATATATGTATGTATACATATATAATACACTTATACACGATACATTTATGAAATCTCTCATTTTACTATCCCTCCCTAGGGCTTACATCCAAGGCCAACTCTCCTCTTCTGTCTCTCTCTCTTTTGAATCTTATTTACATTTCAACTTATTTGAGCAGGAGTGGGATGTCGCCATAATTACTACTTGGGATCCCGACGACGCAGCTGTGGCGACCTCTTTACACAGATTATCCTGTCAGATACGTAAAAAAGGCGTGAAATTATACCCAGCTACTTGTGCCGTCCTCTGCTTTGGCACAAAAAGGCACCACCCGGGCCCGTTCCCCTCCATCTGTTCCTTGACCACAGAGAGAGAGAGAGAGAGAGAGTGAAAGTTTGCATGGTTTTGCTCTCTTCTCTTTCTCAAACGGCAAAATGAGCAAAAAAGAGTGCAAAACCTCTCTCTCTCGCTCTCAAACACACACACACACATACATACATACACAGACACACTCTCTCTCTCTCTCTCTCTCTCTGGGGAAGCGGAGTTCGATTCTGGAAAAAGGATATTATAGGCACACTCCTTAGAAGGACTCCGTTGACCCAAGTAGTGAATTGGGTTGCTGGGTGTTAGTCGAATGGTGAGGATCGCAATTAGCGTTGAGAGGAGAGAGAGAGAGAGAGAGAGAAAATAAAGTTAGTAAGGTTTCTCTGTTCAGAGTGACACCATTCTTAAGATTAGTTAAGGCACACTCTCTGTCTGTCTGTCTGTCTGTCTGTCTGTCTCCCTCACTCCCTCCCTCCCCCCCTCTCTCTCTCTCTGAAATAACTAATGTTGAATACCGAACAAATCATCCCTTTCTTTCAAGAGCGAATTACAATGTTAAACAAATTGACCTGAAAATTCTATCCCCGCAGGCCCCCACCTCCCCCCCCCCCTCCCCCCCCCCCCCCCCCCCCCCCCCCCCCTCTCTCTCTCTCTCTCTCTCTTCTTTAGAGCGGACAGGAATAGCATAAAAATCTTACCTCACTCTCACAATTAAGAAATAATATGCAAATCGACTCAATCCGCCTCCCCCCGCCCTAAGCAACCCCCCTCTTTCTCTCTCTCTCTCTCTCTCTCTCAGAGAGGACAGAAATAGTATGCAAAAGCTACCTCTATCTCACACTATGAAAAAATAATGCGCAAATCGACTAACGCCCCCACCCCCGTCTCTCTCTATGTCGAGCAGAGAGGACAGGAATAGCATACAAAACCCACCACTCTCTCACAATTAAAAAATAATGTGCAAGTCGACTAAAACCTCTCTCGCTCTCTCTCTCTCTCTCTCTCTAACTGGATCCTGCCGTTCTCTTTCTGTCAGCGGTAAATATCCCCGAAAGAACAAATGCTCGAGAGGGCCCTTAACTCGGGATCATAAATAACCAGTTTTTCCTCATCAAGGCAAAAATTCCTCCTACCGTGATTTTCCTCTAATGGGCTCATCAGTTTTCCCTACCACCCCCCCCCCCCCCAACCTCCCGGCCCCTCTCCCGCCCTTACCTCCGAATGCACACACCCCTTAGACGACCCACTTCTAAAAGGGGTTGGGCTAAGAGGTACCACCTCCTAAATTTTGGGTTTAGGGTGGGGTAGGAGTTGGGGGGGGATGGGCTAATTCGTAGAAGGGAAGGAAAGAAAACTATAAAAAACAGAAAAAAAAAGTTAAAAAAGGGAGAGAGACATGGTAACGAGTTTAACATGAAGACTAAATGACGCCGTCGAAACCTTCTGTCTTTTTTTTTATTTTGTCTTTATTTGTGTTTGTTTCTGTAGATGCTGTGCGTGTGCGCGCGCGTGTGTGTGTGATTTAGTATATTTCTCGTATTATAAGTAATTCAAACACATCTCTATCTTTCAGTATGAAAAGACCAGAAACACGTTACTCGTACTTGTTATCAAAATAGCCAAAATAATAAAAAAATCTCTGTGGATAGATATCTATCCTAGTCTAGCCTCTTCTTCCAACCGCCATATATTTCGGTACCATCATCATACTCTTGTCTTAATTAGCATTACCATCATTGTCACTCAGTATCTTCATCATAATCTTCTTATTAACCTGGTGTTTGATCGTCACCGCTTAAGTATCACTAATGTCCTTCAATCATCGTTATCCTTATCAACATTATTATCAAATCTTCAAACCCGTGTCACTAAAACATCATTATCATCATCATAATGATCAACGTCATCATCGTTTCCCTGGAATCCTGGAGGACCTTTTCCGTCTGTGAGAGGTAATTCCATCGGGACTAATCTAATCTATTCCAAACCAGAAGCGTTCAACTGCTCCGAGGTAGATTTATATAGATTTTCCTCCGTAAGAGGAAAGATTGGAGAGAAGTGGCGGACGGAAGAAAATGGAGCAAGATCTTGTGTCTCTTGTGCCGTCTTTCGTTGTATATCGTTTTTTATTTTTATTATTTTTTGGGGGTGGATTTTTGGTGGAGAGACAACTCTCACAATATATATGTACATATTACATATATATATAAATATGTATTTATATAAATAAACAATATTATATATATGTGTATATGTAATACACACGGACGCACACACAGATATATAGGCATATATGTATATAATACGTATGCATGAATGTATATGTATATATGCATATATACATATATTTACGAATATATATATATGTGTGTGTGTGTGTGTGTGTGCGCGCGCGTGTAATACACACGGACACACTCACACAATATATATATATGTGTGTGCATGCGTATTTATACATATTGTTATTATGTGTGTGTGGATACATAGATATTCATACATACATAGAAGATAGATTGTTATGAATACCAAACGTCTTTTCCCCCTCCAATTCTTAGCAAGTCTTTTGGTTGCTAACCAACGTACTCAATAAAAATGCTCTAATCTCCCGATGGAGAAAGGGGTGTATAATAGAGTTTGTCCATCTGCCCCTCCTAGTGCAGGAGACGAACTTGGGACCTCTCACTTATTAGATCCTCAGTTCGACTTGATGAATTAAAAAAAATGTAAAACAAAATAATCATTTGAAGAATATATTATAGGCAGCATTATCACCTCGCTTAATAGGTGAAAATGCTACCTATGATATATTCTTCAAATAATTATTTTGTCCTACATTTTTTTTGGTAATTCATCATTTTTGTCGTTTGTGTGTCCATACTCATGTAAAACGTAAAACAGACGTCGGTTACATCTCACATTCACATAAACAGGGTTGAATACTAAGTTAACGACTTGTTTGTTGTCCTAACTGGTGATTCAAGGTTCCTCCTCCGCCTACTGTTGTTGACTCGTCTCCAACCTACTTGTTTGTTTTTTTCTTTGTTTGTATGGTGTTTTTACGTTGCATGGAACCAGTGGTTATTCAACAACGGGACCAACGGCTTTACGTGACTTCCGAACCACGTCGAGAGTGAACTTCTATCACGAAAACCAACCTGTTTGTGATATGTATGCCATAAGTTGCCGCCCTGTATATATTTAGGGCATCTCTCACTGTAGTGTGGACATGCCCTTTGGATGCAAACACGAAAGATTCATATAGTGATTGAGTAATGTGCAAAAAGTTCTACCTATCTTTAGAAATCTGTTTCCTCGGAAGCTATTTTTTGTGATGGCAAATAAAATAAATCTATTTTCTGTTTATTTATTTATAAATATTCTTGTCAGCAACTAAACTTGGGTCAGAGAGCCATTTGTCGAAACATTTCCGCAGGGGAGGTTGGGGGGAGAGGTGTCCATAAATTTAGAAACAGGTCGGTATTTTTCTCCACTTCAAAACTCTCTCGTTCCATTTTTTCAGGACGCGAGTTTGCGGAGATAATTGACCCTTTGCAAACAAGTGAATAGCGATCCTTGGGAAGGGGGGAAGGGGTGTGAGGGGAAGGGGGAGCATCCGAAATTTTGTTCGCCTCGATAATTCATCGCCGAAGTTTTCGTCTTGTTTTATTTCCTGCCCAAGTGCTTCGGTAACCGTCTCCCATCCCCCCCCCCCCCCCCACCCCCCCTACCCTCCCCCCCCCCCCCCCATCCAACACCCCGTTCCTCTATCCCCCATCTTCCACCCTATCCCTCCACCCTCCCTCCATCCCTACCTTCGCTTTGGCTTACATTATTATTCCTTTTATTGTTATTTCTCTTTCTCTGACGCTCCTCATCTCTCTCCTTTCTTTTTTTCTATTTCATTATTCGTTTTTTCCCCTTTGTTGTTAAGTAGTTGGGTCATGAATACGGAAAATGCGTCATTACACTTCCCCGAGCGTTATTCACTTTTACACAAAACTTCGTTTCAACGGGATCTTACGCAAAATATCTTGAATGGGAGCTCTCGTCTCATTCGCTGGTCTGATGTCAAAATTCGCCAAGGGGGTATTCCAAGCAATATTCTCCTAGAAAAAGACAGACAAACAAAAACAAGAATGGGATCTTACTTAATGTCTTATTATGAATATCTAATTCCGTGAACGAGACAAGGCTCTAACCATTATTGTTATTATTATTCATTTATTTATTTATTTTCTTACAAAACGGCGCATGTCAAAAGTCTTCCAAAGCACTGATGATAAATAAGAGCTAAAGTTCATTTTCATTTGTATTTTTATAAACAAAAAGTGGTATTGTTTTGACTTAATTGAAAAATGGAATTAAAACTCCATTTCGACATCATTCATAAACTATCTTCAACAATTTTAGAAACAGCATCGGTTTGCAAACTTGCATTTGTTAGGAAAACGTGTTGCTTTTTGTTGATGAGTGAGCTGGCCTTATGCCTGCACCGCCTCTTGCTATTGGGTAGCCCACCGAGAGAAAGGTGGTTTTTGAACTATAAGTTTGTCAACAACTGAATGTCTTTGTCGAGTTTATCAGTAGCTGTTTTCCAGATTACATTTATTTTTTGTATGAAATATTTTGTCCGAGGGTGTGAATTTGGTGTTTCGTAAAGATTACGATACATTTTTAAAAACTATTATTGTTATGCAAGCACTTTGGCTTGCATGAAAAGGGCACAAATCATTCATTCCATCCAGTCCAAATAGGCACTAATTATTATTATTATTATTATTATTATTATTATAAAGTACTTGAAACATTAGTAGAAGTAGTAGTTAGAATTATCATTGGTAACATCATCATCTTTTAGTGTAATATAAACCGATGGACGTGAATATCCAAATCTGAGTATTCTTTTAATTCAGGACAAGTTTTGTTTGTTTGTTTGTATGGTGTTTTGACTTTGCATGGAACCAGTGGTTATTCAGCAACGGGACCAACGGCTTTACGTGACTTCCGAACCACGTCGGGAGTGAACTTCTTTCACCAGAAATACACAGCTCTGTAGCCTCAGTGGAATGCCCAAGAATCGAACACGCGGCCACCGAGGTGGTAGTCTTAGACCAAACCGACCACGCCACTGAGGGCGCTATATATTCAAGACAAGATAATCGAGGATTTTTCGCTCGTAGTACCGGCGGAGTTAAGTATTATTGCTAAAGGTCTTCTGAAGATTGTGCCTATAAAGATAGTCATTTCTTAAAAGGAAAGCTCCAAGACCAGATTGACTGATTGATTTATGTATACTAAAACTGGCATCGTAACACCTACGTTACTGACGCCGCCTAAACCAGAGAAAAGACACGTATAAGGAGATCACAGTTTCTAGTAGGGGGTGGAGGGCCGTTGGTTGCGGAGGGGGCAGGGGTGGCGGGGGTGTGGTTGGTGGGATGGTGCTGTCAAGGCACTGACCACTATAGGGCTAACCGGTTACGTACCAAGTGATAATTCAACTGTGCACAACAAAGCCAGTGATGATAACCAAGAGATGGTATACCGCTTGTTGAGTAAGAAAGTGCTTTACTGATTGCTGCCATAATGGAACGCAAAACTATTTTTCAATTAAACTTGATGAGTCGAGAAGTAGGTCTTCGTCTTCCAGAGTCAACGCCAAAAAGGTCAGGGGTCAAGATAACAGTGGTATAAGTTTCTCCGCTCGTGGGTGTGACCACTTGGTCATATCCATTATTGTGCTCCATTACGACAGAGTCGCTGGTGGCTCTTGGTGTGAACTGTAAAGACAAAGCGACCCACCTTACGAAGAAGAGCCATTTGACTCCTTCAGCGATCGTTTTGCTGCGAAGAATAGCAGCTAATTAGGGGGACCTGGTGATAGGTGCGATGGGAATGAAAGTGTTGCTTGTTGATCACCAAGAAGAATTTAATTCAAAATAACCGAGTATGACTATTCCGCATCACTATACTGTAGTCGGGAATAATAAGTGAAAATCCCCAATCATGTATATAAGTATAAGCAAAAGCTATATTTTTGTTTATTTGTTTGTTTGTTCGTATGGTGTTTTTACTTTGCTTGGAACCAGTGGTTATTCAGCAACGGGATCAACGGCTTTACGTGACTTCCGATTCCCGAACCACGTCGAGAGTGAACTTCTGTCACCAGAAATACACATCTCTCACACCTCAATGGAATACCCGAGAATCGAACTTGACGCCACTGAAGTGGCAGGCAAAAACCATACCAACCACGCCACTGAGGCCCTGTGTTGCTTGTTGATCACCAAGAAGAATTCAATTTATAATAACTGAGTATGACTATGGCCCATCACTATACTGCAATAATAAGTGAATATCCCCAATTATGTATATGAGCAAATGCTATATTTTGCAAGACGCGAAAAATGATTAAAAATGGGAGCTTTCGACCGTTTGCACGACGGTCTGTAGTCAACTGATGAGAGTGGTTAGCTGAAGAGGACGGTCGGGTAACGTTCGAAACCTCTCATTATTAACCGTTTTTTGTATCGTGAAAAATGCAGGTTTTACTGTTATACATAACTGGATTTTGATCTATTACAACAACTATATTTTACAGATCACAGAAAGATGTGATCATATTATGACATTTCTCGTCACAAATCTTTGCTAAATAAACGTTTTTCAGAAATAAGAAAAAAAAAATGTAAATGGAATAATTAAATTCTCGCGTGAACAACATCTTGAGAAAACAAGGCTGCAAAAACCCCTTAATGTAGTGTTGGCACGTTCCGTGGCTTCCTAAATTTAATGCAACACCCTCTTACATTTAACGGTCGCCAACCAAGTGGTATCAAGCCGTGATAAGTTAGATACTTAGGTCAGAAAGGACACTGAAGGAGGCTGAATTCTGTTCACGACAACGGAGGCTGGAATTTGGAGAAAATCGTTTCATTTCTTTCTCGAGAATCTCATGAGACGCGTGAAGGAAATTTATGGTACTCCATTACTGTAATTAATTATCCTTCTTATTATCATTATCATTGCATAATAATGGTGACCAGTTCTTTTCAATAATAATTGAATAAAAGCTTCCTGAAAAAATCAGTCTTAAAAGGTATTTCATAATTTATCACCGGAATCATGTAACACACATACACACACACACACACACACACACACACACACACACAAGACTGTTTCACCACCTTAGATGCTTTTACACTTTTTGTCCTGTTCCGCCTTAAACTCTAATTTGCGCTTCTTAGCTCCGAGAGAGATTGTCATCTATTAGCAGTATCTTGAAAGAAAAAAGTGCTATAATGACCTCATGTTAGCGCCGCCGGTCATAGGTTTATAGAGAGGGAAGTAATCAACTTAGAAAGGAATTTTAATTTCATTCGCACTTCTTGGAATAAAAGAAATGGAATCAACAGTAAATTGCAGCTGGTAGAAGGAATGAATATAAAAAACGTGTTGTGGAATGGCAGAGATATATCGTCAGTGTTAAAAAAAAATAGAATGAAAAATATTTACCCCTGTTTAACCATGCGCGTATCTGTAGGTATTGCAGCATGTGGACGTACATTTTCTAACTTACATTTCGTTATAATTCTGCGTGGAAATCATTCTGCACCAGTTTCTTTGTATTCCGTAAATCCGTAAAATCAGAAGAAATCGAAGGTATGTATCCATTCATGAGATCTAGTATTTTCTTAATTAATCTTCCCGACTGGAGATCCTTGCCAATTAAGAACCGGCCTCGGGTAAATAACTATTAGACCTTTCACCAATCTAAGCTCTCTCTCTCTCTCTCTCTCCTCTCTCTCTCTCTCTCTCTCTCGGATTAGGTTCATCCTGTCTCTCCTCTGATCCAAGTTAGACTGTTCTCTCTTAGTTGGTCTTAAGCAGTTCAATAGTTTTTTTTTTTTATTTCTTCGATCTAAATAAGTCCAATACCCTTTCTCTCATGTATTGCTTAATCGAGTACTGAACCAATCAGAAAATTCTTGCCATCACCACCGAAAGGCCCCACCAGAGACACCCCTTTTCTCGTGTTCTCTCCTATCTTAACTGCTGCTATCTGGGCCCATAATGGCCCCAGATACCAATAAAGTACCGGCAGGGCTAGTTCTCCGTGGCGAGGAGAGCTGGGCGAGTTAGCGGGTGGGTTGAGGTGGGTGGGGGGCGGCGGCCGGCCTGGGATTCTTTTGGGGGAGGGGGAACGAGAGACAGCTCCCAATACAACTGAGTCCTAATAAAAGGTCAAGCGTCAACGTACACGTAGGAGTTGCCAACAGAGATTACAATCTCCTTCGAAATGCTTGTTGGGGAAATGATAGCTTGCAGTATCTGTAACTTACATGACTCAGTTCCATAAACAGCCATTTTAAGTGGTTTATAATAATAATAATAATAATAATAATAATAATAATAATAATAATAATAATAATAATAACATGTAGATGAGAAAGAAAGAGAAAAAAATAGATAAGCATCAAGACATGCAAACACAAATAAGAAGGATATGGGATATACCAGGGGAAACTGTACCCATAATCAAGGAACGGTAGGCATAATCCCAAGATCCCTGAAAAAAAAAAAAATTAAAGTATACCTTAGTTTTACCAGACCACTGAGCTGATTAACAGCTCTCCAAGGGATGGCCCGAGGGATTAGATATTTTTACGTGGCTAGGAACCAATTGGTTATCTAGCAACGGGAACTACAGCTTATTGTATCGAGAATTGAATTTCTATTACCAGAAATAAATTCCTCTAGTTCTGCGTTGGCCGAGCCGAGAATCGAACTTCGGATCACCGGATTGGTAGCTGAGTGCGAAATCCACTCGTCCAACGAGGAATTCTACTGAAAAGAAAACTGGAAAAACTAGATGCCGAAGTAGTTCCAGTACTCATGCAGAAGTATGTGCTACTAGAAACAGCACACATAGTGAGAAAAGTGATGGACTCCTAAAGAGGCAGGATACAATCCGGAACCCCACACTAAAAAAACCACCCAGTCGATTGGATGACTGTGATAGAAAAAGAAATAAATGTCCTGCATTAAGAAAAGAGATGGAATGTCTGCTGCAGGATAACATAATGATGGTGACAATCATACACGAGTAATTAATGAAAGTTAAACCAACTATTCTTTAATTTCTTTCTTGTGTGATTGTTGTTCATTAACCGTTACCTTAAATCTGGAGGATTGCCATTTTTCCAGTACACGAAAAGTAACAGCTAGCATGATAGCATTCTTTTTGGGGTTATAATAGTTAACCACTGCAAAAATTTTCCAATCAACTAAATCAGTCTGAATGATTCGTACGGTGCTTTCTGGTGTAACAACTTATTCAGGTAACAGTTCCTAGTAAGAAATAATCCCCAGAACATGTATAACCCAAATGTCCAAATGATAAACTTCCATGACAAGAGGTGATAATCAAAATGATTTTCAGCGTATAATTTCGAGATAGTGAATTTAGTTCATATTTGTAAAAAGTATGCGTTCACAGTGCTGAAAAATTTAAAACCGAAAGATCTACAATGTACGACAAGGAATTATTGAGAATCAACCGGTTTAAAGTTAAGGGATACAATAAAACACACACACACACACACGCACACACACACACACACACACACACACATATATATATATATATATATATATATATATATATATATATATATATATATATATATCAATTCAAGCTACAAATGTCCTTTAATATCTAAATTCACTTTACCTCCCAAATGATATATTTTCTTAGCGTCTCTGTTGGCTGATTGGATAGCGTCACTGACTGTCCTGATTTCGTCCCCGTCCACTTGGACGGTGGTTCGATCCCATGGGGGGACGAAAATTAGTTATCAACTAGAAAATTCCCCTTCGGTACATATATGAAAATATATCATTTGGGAGGTAAAGTGAATTTAGATATTAAAGGACATTTGTAGCTTGAATTGATATATAAATGGATCACGGTTCGATGTGATAATTATTCATATATATATATATATATATATATATATATATATATATATATATATATATATATGTCTCTGAGCCATACTCTATTGTTGTACACACACACACACACACACATATATATATATATTATATATGATATATATATATATATATATATATGTATATATATATGTGTGTGTGTGTGTGTGTGTGTGTGTGTGTGTGTTTGTGTGTGTGTGTGTGTTTAGTGTGTACAACAATAGAGAATGGCTCAGAGACAAACAAGTCAGCAACCACATTCACTCTAACTGCTGAATCATGGATGAACCCTTTGTAGACAAACTTCCACACGGCATGTTTCGCACTGGCTCCTATACAGTGCCTCATATTCACTCTGAACACAAGTCTTGCACTTCCTGGATAATAAGTCCCTCCTGCTCTGACAACCTCCCGCACTAAATCTAGCCAGACTTTCTTTCTTGGGTTCTCGCTTCTCTTTCCCTCCATAACTTCTGAGTAGTACTACATACATTTTTGTGACTTACCATTATCCTATTCACACCATGTACGTCACATCATATCTCACCGATCCACCCTTTTACCTATCCCAATCGTTTCTCCACGTCTGTTATATCTACATTTACCATCCTTTCAACCCTTATTAATGAACATATGCCAAGCAAAAACATTCTACAATTTTTCTCGTGTTTCCCTTCATCATTCACACTTCTTTTTCATAAAGGTACTTTTCCCATAAAGGAGGGTGGACTCAACAAAGCCGTCATACAGCACAAATTTTGTCACCATATATATATATTATATATATATATATGATATATATATATTTATATATATATATATATACATATATATATCTAATTCAAAAGTTTACTAACACTCACAAGGCATAACTTTCACGTTCTAGAAAGTGCTTTAGGTTCGCCTATACATGTGAGTATCAACAGGCTTATGACTCTGGCTGTTCTCTATTCTTGTCATCCAAATCTTTTGCAAAGGTCCTAATACCTTCTTCCTTGTTTTACCAAAAAGTTTTATATACATTTCAAAGGCGGACTCTCTTCTGTCGCATTTTCTTTCGGAAGACTAACGAAGATAGTACTATTATCACCATTCTTCTGGTACCCAAATTCTGAAGTAAAACTTTGTTGGTCCACCTTCTTGAATCTCACTTACCCCTCATGAACTTATTCCTGCTAATTCATGTATGTCTCATTTTCTTTAAACTTCTAATCACCAGAACAATTTACTTTCTGCGTCATTTATTGTCAATTTCTTCGTATTACCTTACGTTATATAGTTAGACTTTTGTCTTTTAATTAAGCTTTCCCTTTAATGTACACATTCTTAAGCGTGTAAACATAACAGATACTTGATCCATACATTATCTTACTCGCCTAAATGAACTATGCTCTTCTCATAGTAATCCTTCTTTTGGCTGTTTGACACATATGCGCACGTGCATGCACACACGCACACAAACACACATATATATATCACTAAACGGATCTCATTCAAACTGGATGATCTAGCGCAGTTATTCATTCAAAAAAAGTTACAAGCTTTCAAGAACAAACAAACCTTATTATCAAGTATCAAATAACTCCGCTGATACCATCCAGTTTGAATGAGGTCCTTTTAGTAATTGAACTATTGCACAGAACAACTGTGTTTGTGATGAATATATATATATATATATATATATATATATATATATATATATATATATATATATATATACATATATATATATATATTATATATATATATATATATATATATATATATACATATATATTTCCTTAGTGTTGTACAGAAAGCTAAACAGTTGTGTGCTTGACGAAATAATTCCTTTGAACAGAAAAATAGAGCAGACTGCAATGTCGAGGGATTCATGAAATTCTAGAGTCCAGACCATGAATTTCTCTCTCTCTCTCTCTCTCTCTCTCTCTCTCTCTCTCTCTCTCTCGCTCGCTCGCTCACTCTGGGAGTTCCTTGGCTATGTACGGAGCGTTGTAAGATTTCATCGGAAGAATTCTTCGGTATTGTTACAGGTTCTGGGACATTGTAGGGAATGTCATCGACATCCCGCGGTCTGTGAAACTTACCGGACTGACCGATAAGGCGATCGTGATAGCCGATTTTAGAAGGCCCGAAGCAACGTAGTCACTGTGCAACTACCTCGCGCATTGTTCGGCTTATCAAGGGACATTGATATTTTTTTTTTTTTTAAGCTGAAATAACTTACAAGCACGACCGATTCAATGTCATATTGACTGATGAAGAAGAATGTTAAAATGAACACATTAGGAGGGCTGTTAGGTATGAGATTTGCTTAAATAATGCCAGCTTTAGAAGTCTTTGTGTTATCATGAAGGGTTGGCCAGCCATATAAGAGATGATAGCCAGCCCAGTTGTCTGGTTAAACTTTATAATAATAATGATAATAATATTATGAAGGGAATCAAATTGTGGGCGCTTTTTAGGCGGAAATAACTTACGGGACTGACTGATTCATGGTAATATTGAATAAGGAACATTAAATATGTTAAAATAGGCATTAAGCACGGGTTGTTTGGTATGAGATAAGTAATATACACAGCGCTGTAACTAAATCATGATGTTCACTACAGGCTGTTGGTTATGTGGGCACTAGTAGCTGATCATGACGTCATTTAATGTTACGATAACAAATTAATCTAGCTCTGTGGTGTTCGGTAAAGCCTACCCTTGATTAATGACAAAAAAAAAGAAAAAAAATACTTAGAGTAAAAAAATAATTTCTGGTTACCATGAATTAAAAAGACCGAACATATTAAGGATAAAAAGCAAAAGGTTAAACTATATAATCACAAACAGCTTTTGATATGCGAAAGAAAACCTTACGAAAAAAAATAAAAGTTTGTATGCGGAAATAATAATGATAAAAGACAAAAAAAAAAAAAGAAAACAAAAAACAGGCCCTTACCTCGTAAAAAGAAACTATTAGCCGGCAAGCACAAAAGCACGGCGTCGGGTATCCAAGCAACAGAGTAATGAAAACAATACAGTTGCCATCCATATCAGTGAGAAATGTCCCGCCATTTAACAGTTCAATGCCTCCATTGTTTCATAGGAATGATGAACTGCAGGACCATCATATTCATCGCTCAAATTCATCACGGACTTATTTTCTCTTTATAGGCCCCTTGTGCCTATAAATCCCGCTTGGTATTTTTCCTGTACGGGAAAATATCTCCAAAACTTTTTTTTCTTTTTTTTTTTTTGTCCACGGATTTATTTATTGCCAACAGTTTTTGCAACTTACGGCGGCTCTACAGTTGCTATAGTTGCTAATGGTCTCTAGAGTAGTTTAATGGGTTTTCACAGAAGGGGATTATTACTCTGACCGTGAAAATAAACTCAGCAAAAATCCACTAAATGAATCGCGATTGTTCAAACGACCGCGCCATGATATGGATGGCCGGAGTTACAGGTGTGGAATGAACAGGCAAAGAATCACAGTCACGTGAAAGATGAAAGATGAATGGATGCATCATAAAAAAGGAGAGAGAGAGAGAGAGAGAGAGAGAGAGGAATATAATATCGGATGGAGATCAGTACTGCGAATGAATCAGAATCTGAAGTAATGACTGGATGTGTCATAAGAAGAAGAAGAAGAAGAGAGATTGAGAGAGAGAGAGAGATCAGTACTGCGAATGAATCAGAATCTGAAATAATGACTGGATGTGTCATAAGAAGAAAGAAGAAGAAGAAGAGAGAGAGAGAGAGAGAGAGATCAGTCCTTCGAAGGAATTAAAATCTGATATAATGAACAAATGGGTCATAAAAAGAAGAAGAAGAAGAAAAAAAAGAGAGACGCACACAGATACAGCATGGAGGTTAGTCCTCTGAACAATTTAAAATCTGCTATAATGAGCTTTAGTTTCTTCATGGTGAACAAACACTCGGTTCTTGATACTATAAGGATTAACCATAATCGGATGTTAGGAAGGAGGAGTCTGGACATCCAGGATGAAGATAAAATAAAATGGAAAATAAAATAAAATAGAAGAGACGAATAACAAACGTGACGTCTGGACATGAAGTGCTCTCCAAAGCTTCCGTGAAGTTTTAAGAATATGTAGAAAAATGTGGAAGTTTCAACGTGAGAATTTCATCCCTAAATTATTGTTTGCCCATAATGCTGCAATTTTTTTTTATTTTGAGGATTCCATTTTAGAAAATATATGAAAAATGATAATATATTAGCCATATAGACAAAATTTGATTTCTGAAGAAAAAAAAATTATTTTTGTCACCTCTGGAAGTTCCGAAATCATCTATAATATATATATATATATATATATATATATATATAATATATATATATATATATAGTATATTAGTATATATGTGTATATTATATATATATATATATATATATATATATATTATTATTTGTATATTATATGTATATATATATATATATATATATATATATATATTATATATATATATATATATATATATATATATATATATATATATATATATATATTATATATATATTATGTATATATATTATATATATTATATATATATCTATATATATATATATATATATATATATATATATATATTATATATATATATATATATATATATATATATACATTGATAAGATTTGACCCATATTAAAATAGACTGATAATAATAAAATAATAATAATAATAATAATAATAATAATAATAATAATAATAATAATAATAATAATAATAATAATAATAATAATATAGGATATAAATCTGAAAAGTATATCATATTTTGAAGAAAGTCGACTATTAGTAGTAGTAGTAGTAGTAATAATAATAATAATAATAATAATAATAATAATAATAATA
Source organism: Macrobrachium nipponense (assembly GCF_015104395.2). Taxonomy (NCBI): domain Eukaryota; kingdom Metazoa; phylum Arthropoda; class Malacostraca; order Decapoda; family Palaemonidae; genus Macrobrachium; species Macrobrachium nipponense. The sequence goes on from NC_061089.1 coordinate 57,335,450, forward strand.
ATAATAATAATAATAATAATACTACAGAAGATTACTGTCTAGCTAGCCTGCCAGAACTAGGAAATGCATCATTGCCCAACTGGAACTTCTCAATATCATTACACTTCAATAACACGGTTAAAGGAAGGAGAATTGTTCCGGCGGGCAGGAAGTTAGGAAGAAACTTCTGGAGGACTGATTAACGCTCAACCTCCCCCAAGTACATGGACACAACTTCCGCCGAGTCCTCAGAGATTCCGTGATACAAAAATCCAGAGGGATGAATTTAGTGAGGAGAGAGATGCAGGAGTTTACGTACCTTCAACCTGCGTACTGTCAGGATCTTCAAGAAACGGGGGGTTTCTTAAAGAGGAGAATGAATATGCACATTGCATACATACTTTGTTATTATTATTATTATCATTATTATTTTTAGAAATAGTAGTAATAGTAGTAATATTATTAGTAGTAATAGTATTATATGGAAAAATAAAGTACGCAATAGTACATATGTATATTATTATATGCTTTTGCCAACTTTATCACTATTATTTCTCCATAGAAGATCACTATAAAGTGATGACATAAAATTATATCATTGTTGTTGTTATTATTATTATTATTATTATTATTATTATTATTATTATTATTATTATTATTAGTAGTAGTAGTATAAGGATAATCCCTATTCATATTGAACAAGCCCACAGGAGCCAATTACTTGAAAGTTAAGCTTCTAACGTAAGTTGATTATCAGGATTATGGAAATGTCTACGATCTCTTTCCATAATACTAAGTTTGTTTAGGTCATCCTACAGCTTGTTTGTTCATTTCTGGCGTTCCCTTCTATGCCCACATCCTCCTTAAGGGACTTACTCGTCCTTTACACGTATTACAGTTTGAATACTTCGTCTAAGAACTCTCTTTTTTCTAGATAAACTTGATAATGAGAATCTACTCTCACCCTAACCTTTTTTTTTTTTTTTTTTTACTTTCGACTTCTTTTTTTTTTTTTTTTTTTTTTTTGCTTTGCTACTTAGGCTTACCTTATCAAGTTTTTTTTTTAGGATTAATGATCTGCACAGTTACCTACCGAATTCGTTCTTCAGTGTGATACTAGAGCGTTTATATAATATGCCGGTACCACTCTCCCAGCCGAATAGTGTTTCTTCAGGTGCAAAATGTTATCGTTAGTGCTGTATCTCCAACTGCAGACCGTTATCTTGGAGGGAAATAACACTGGGATATATCTTAACCGAATTATACTTTCCACTTTTTTGTGTGTATGACTGTCGAACTTGAAACTCCCTGGTATAAGGTACTTCTGTGAAATAATTTTTACGATGCAACAAATATAGATTATTCAACTCTGCGATAGCTAATTTATAATGAATAGAACAATCTTGAATATGGGGATACAATCCACAATGATGTAAAATCCTTCTGTAGTTTAAAATAGATATCTTGTACAGGAACTTATAGCTTTCGAACATCAGTTGTGGTCAGAAGGATTTTATATCATTGTGGATTGTATCCCCATTTACTTAGAGGAACGACATAGTACCTATACTCTGCAATCTTGAATATTTTTTGTTTATCGCTCTGACATGATAAAGAGTTCTACACAATTTTTCATCATTTGTGAAACAATGAACAACTGAGATCAGGTTATTCCTCGGCAATATTATCGGAACGAAAACGTCCTTGTCAAACTGCTAATCAGCTGAGACGTCACTGTCAAAATCAAAAATGAGAAAAATCTGGTAACGAGAGAGAGGGGCATGCTCTGATGCCTACCCTTCAATGTGAAAAGCAATTTAATCCACTTTATGCGACGTGTCCCCTCCGGCTCTTCGGCTGGAGTTCATCCGGTGCCTTCTCGTCAATAAATGGATGTTATTGCACTTATTTATTCCATCCATTTATTCCTAACAGTTGCAGGTAGTAAGAAAGAAAAACGTCAACTAAACGAAACAAGTAAAAAATGCACCGAAGTTTCTTCGGCGCAATCGAGTTTTCTGGAGAGCGTATAATGGGACCAAGAACCAATCAGCCAGGGGTTATGAAACTTTTAGCCATGGCCCCATGATACCCTGTGCTGTTGGCACATATAGCGGTGCCAGACGCACGATTATGGCTAAATTTAACATTAAATAAAAACTACCGAGGCTAGAGGGTTGCAATTTGGTATGTTTGATGATTGGGGGCCGGATAGTCAACATATCATTTTGCAGCCCTCTAGCCTACGGAAATTGTAAGATCTGAGGACGGCCATACCAAACCAACTCAATAGTTGTCGTTTACAGGGAACCAAACAGGAATAAGTCTGTTTTTTATGACTTCAAACGCTTACAAGGACTCGTGCCATGACTTACGGCATTATCCGGAGCAATTTTAGTAAAAATAATCGTTCAAATGGCAATACAAGTTTGTATTGCTAATTAGTATTATAATTGTGATATTATTAGATGCGTATGACAAACAAACAGTTGTTTATAGGCATTTTTTTTATGCAACAAGTTTTTGTAGCTTTCGTCCGACTAGAGAATTATACGATTTGAAAAGAGATGAAGTAGGCTAAGAAGCAAAGATTGAAATATTATGCAATACTAACAAGGAAAATGTCTTTGATTATGAAAACAATGACAACAACAACGACAAGCCAAAGTAAAACTATACATATAAAATGAGCGTAACAAATAGACATCAGAACACTGTTTCGTTTCCTTCTTTTGTACTTTACTAAGCCAAGCTAATTTTGTTTCCTATTAGACCTAAAGTTTGTGGTTGTTCCCTTTTCACTTGTCTTCTGTTAAAAAAACTGTCTCGTAAGAGCTAGATTTTGCGAAGGAAAACTATATATATATATATATATATATATATATATATATATATATATATATATATATATATATATATATATATGCATTAGTACGCGCCTAAGGGCATGCATACTTGAGCAACATGGGGTTTATCACCTTCTCAGTGTAGTAAAAGCTACATTCCTCCTTGGAATTTGATGTACACTCATAGAGAATTACTCATACACTTTCAGAATAAAAGCAGAGCTTCAATGGATGCAAAAGCCGTCTAATTTCCGATGATTTATGTTACTGGAGAGTAAATAACTCAGAGAACTTCAGAACTGATTGACAGATATGACACTACAATCTTGACGTCACACAACTATAGTTTAGGGCCGAAACAATGTATCATAAAGTGACCTGTTGAGCATGATTTTCATGATAGGATTGATCAATGATCAAAGTGTCAGTTAATTCATCTTTACAATTCGCAAAATGTGGAGTAAATGGAAACTGTGTTTATGAGGAAGAGAGTTTAGCTGCGGGTGTCACGAATATTATTGATTGATGATAACCAGGTAGTGTGCCATGACTGTTTTAGTATTCGTAAACAAATTTTTTCTTTTTCTGAGCTGCCACACACTTAAAAAAAAAAAAAAGAAACGAATTCGCTCGCAGTTCGTATGATTTTGTTCCATTTGCGATTCCATTCAGGGTATCAAAAATTGCTCTCCTATTCCGGTCCTCTAAATGACAGGAGATGTGATAGTCATAAAACCAGCGATGTCCTCGAAATACGTGACGGTTTAAAAAGAAAAAAAAATAACCATTCTCTCTCTCTCTCTCTCCTTTCTCTCTCTCGTCTCTCTAAATGACAGGAATGTTGATAGTCATAAAACCAGCGATGTCCTCGAAATACGTGACGGTTTTAAAAAGAAAAAAAAATAACCATTCTCTCTCTCTCTCTCTCTCTCTCTCTCTCTCTCTCTCTCTGTGTGTGTGTGTGTGTGTGTGTTTCTACACAGCCACCACAAAACCTGTATTAAAAATTTTTATTCAGGGTAAGCTTATGAATATACATGGCCTGGCTATGACGAGATTAAACGCTCAAGCTGTCTGGCTCCGAGTTTCCAGAAACCGCCAACTAAAACAACAATAGAACGTTGACAGAAAATGTGCACCCATTTATTACTAAATACGCTTATTAAAACGCAATTTTACATCGTCAGTATTCCATTAAATTGTTGGTAGTTGTGTGACGGTCAGATTTTAATTTAGAATTGTTTAGTAATCTTTAAATCTGATTATCCCTTGATATAGAACTGGAAAATCGAGTCATTCTTTGCTTCCAAATAATGTCGCAACTCTTCAGTAACTGTTTAGTAATCTTCAAATCTAACTACCCACTTAATATATAATTATAGAAAATTAGTCTTCTTTATTTCCAAATAATGTGGCAACTCTTCAACAATCTCTAAATCTGATTACCCGCTTGGTACAAAATGTTGAAATATTTGAGCAAAATTAGTCTTCTATAATTTCACTTAAATACACCAATTCTTCACTTTTCTCACTTCAACCAAGACTAATTGAGTAGCACTTCATGACAGTGTTTATTTCAGTTTTAAACTATTATGAGAGCCACAGGTAGGCTACTCTTAAGTGTTTATTTCAGTTTATAAACTATTGTGAGAGCCACAGGTAGGCTACTCTTAAGTGTTTATTTCAGTTTTAAACTCTAATGAGAGCCATAGGTAGGCTACTCTTAAGTGTTTATTTCAGTTTATAAACTATTATAATTTCACCCTTTACTGCACTGCATCCTGACACAGTTTGCAACACTGGTGTATAATTTTTCAATCAAAATATGAATCCTTTTCGATCAATCTTTGCTATTGTAATCCTTTATAATAGAGTAAATAGGAAAAATCCAATTTCTTACGTCTGGCAGTGCAGTACACCATTAGCTTTGAAATACTGTAAAAAACACAATTTAGCCAACTTTTTTAGTGCATCATATACAAAAAACGATTCCCAAATATTTTACGTATACATGATCAGTAATCCTGAGTGCATTTGAGATTATTATGTACAGTTCATAACATTACTAACGAAATAAAGGTGTTAATAAACTTGGTAATTATAATTCTTGTATTCGAATATTTCATCATATGTATCAATGATTTCTCAGATTTCATACTTATATGAACACTGCCCTGGTTTCTTTTAATGGTTTTTGTTTGAATAATTCAAATAATACAAATGTAATAAATATGATAATAAATTTCATTCTATGTTCTTTAATATTTTATTATTCACATAATAATTTTTCGATTTCAGCGACTGTTGTTATCTAATACAAAATTATGAATAAAAAAATTGCAGTGCAGTTTTGGATTATAGCTGAATGCAAATTGCTATAGACATGTTCGCAACTCTTAACATGTAAGGATGAATATGCAAACAGGTGTTCAATCATATTTCTATTTATTGAGATGAATTCATTTGGAGCTCACTATGCCTTAATAACTTATCTCCGAATACTTTTCAAGAAAATCTAGGTATTGCAGATTTTTTTTTTTTTTTTTTTTTTTTTTTTTTTTTTTTTGTTTTTTTTTTTTTTCTTTTTTAAACGAGCGAACCAGTCACTACTGGAAACGGGCTCATTCCCGGCGGCCCGGCTGGGCCCGATCCGACCTTAATGCTATCCAAATGCTAATATCTCCAAAAGTATTGAAGATGAAAAATTCTTTCAGCAGATAAAACCTTACGTCTTTAAATTTCATCACAGTTAAGATTTATTTTTAAAATATCATAAATTTACATTTAAATGATGTGTTTTTAATTATTCATTTTTAGTTTTTTACTGCAAAGATTTATGAACAGAAACCTCTACTTTGTCTGACGGATAGACAGTAGGCGTACGCATATAGACATGCAATTTTTCAAAGGATTCTGCGATCTGGTTTGCCGGATATCAGTCCCTGAATGTTTATTCTGTTCAGTTAAGCACCCATACCTCGCCTATTATTCGTTTAATATAGAATCTTTAAACCACATTTGGTATCGCCGTAACAAGCCAAACGATATATGTGTGTATAAAATATTAAGATATGTATATTCATAAATTGGAAATCAATATATCTTTTCCTAAAGATGGTTCGATAAATAGGCCTAATTAATTCCTATCTCAATACCTTCGGTATCGTATTTGGAGGTTACTTTCACCCCTTTTTTTTGGGGGGCGGGGGGGTTGGGGGGGAAAGGAAATGAACACTGGAACCATAAATAAATAAACTATTCTACGATGCGTTTGAGTCACAGCGTTTAATTTATTGTGATAATAGGTAATCTTTGAGGGCAGAGATAATAAAGACACATCAGATCGCAGACAACACTTCTGGAAATAACACAAACCGACTGTTCCTCTAAAAATTCTCGTATGCAATTCGTCGCATATGGGATTACACTTATGGATTGTAATAATTACTGTAATATTTTTGTATATTTCTCCATTTATAAACTGCATCGTCAACTGCGGGTGATAAAGAAACATACTATAAGTTATTATTCGAAAGAGTTGGTTTTACTTGAAGCTTCGCGAGTTATCGCCTTTAGGGGGCCATACTAGTTATTCTATGATACTTTGGTACATTTTTTTTGTA
>NC_061089.1:57344397-57369397 GCF_015104395.2 Macrobrachium nipponense
TTACAAGACGTAGAACAGAAACGTACAAAGTATACATATGGAACAATACATTTAAACATATAGGTGTATACACATACACACACACTATTTAACATAAATGTTGTTTTCAGTAATATTAATGTCAAGAGTTTAGTGATAAAAAATTCTCCTAAAGATCTTCCAGGCTGCATATATGAAATTCCTTGCAAAAAGTGTGATAAAGTCTATTACGGACAAACCGGTGAAATCTCTTACACAACGTCTCAAACAGCACCAATATTCTGTGAGAATTGGGCAAATATCGAATGCATTATTCGTACATATGAGAGATTTAGATCATCCTATTAACTGGAGTCAAGCAAGAGCCTTACTCCCATGTAATGACACAGTTAAAAGGAATATCATTGAATCTTGTTTCATCAAGTCAAATAATGGAAATGTTCTGAATTTGTCTTGGTTTATTTAAACCTGACGCCTTCATAATGAAAAAAGTTGTAGATAAATATAAGCAACAAAATTAATATATTCAGTTTTTACATGTTTTGGACTATACGATACGTTGTAGTTTCTGTTAAGGTTAAATCTATGTTTATGTTTGCGACCGTGTGATATCCGATAAGCCTGGATTATCTCGTTAGGTTTTACCCTTTTGACAATGAACCATCTGGTATTCTTGATCTTGTTGTCTACCTGATAGCTTTCTTTCCAACTCTATTTAATTCGTTCCCAGACAATGTCTTAGTAAGGACGAAATTGCTTGGATTTCTGCCTATCATTTTCCTGTGGTATTCGCTTATAATATGCACATTTAAACGTTGTTTTCATAACGTGGTCGAAAATGTAGGTTGCAACCTGGATTACGATTTACTTTTCATAAACTACGAAATTTTTCGACACAACCTAGATTACGATCGCTGTTTGCCTGAAGTGTAAAATTGGTCTAGTCATATTCGCCTGGGTGTGTGTGTGTGTGTGTATGTGTGTGTGCGTGCTGTCTTTCTTTCCCTTTACACAGTTCTCAACCCAAACCTACAATGCTTCAAAACCCATTCATTGCCTCTAAGTTATGGAATTGTATTTAATCGTCACCAATAGACTACAATAAGTGTTTAAAAAAAATATATATATAAAAAAGAATAAGCCTCCTTCCTTGGAGGGTAGAACCATCAACAACTAAAGTAACAAGTCGACTAATAGACCACTACACGAAGGTGCAGGGCTCATAAATTTTGTAACACTAGTTACAAATTTACCTGCTAAATATCCAAATTATAAATCCTTCAAGCACGGGTAGACCGATTTGCATTCTTTGAGGTTTGTCTATAGTAGCAAGGGCACACGCCACTGAATACCCTAATGAATTGGTCATGAACAACAGTGAATATCATCTACAGTAGGCCAAATTGAACCGTCTTCGTATATATATATATATATATATATATATATATATATATATATATATATAAAACCTGTAAACAAAAATGTGTGAATATCTGCATTTATCAATAAAAATGAAGATAGCCTATGCTACCCGGAGACGGTTCAATTTTGGCTTACTGTGAATGATATCACTCTGTTGTTCATGACCAATTCATTCGGGTCTTCAGTGGCGTGGGCTCTTGGTACTGTGGACAAACCTCATAGAGCGCTTAATCGGTCTACCCATGCTTGAAGGATTTACAATTTGAATACTAAGCAGGTAAATTTGTAACTAGTGTTACAAAATTTAGAGCCCTGCACCTGCGTGTAGTGGTCTAATAGTCGAATTGTTACTTTAGTTGTTGATGGTTCTACCCTCCAAGGAAGGAGGCTTATTTTTTATATATATAAACACTTGTTGTAGTCTATTGGTGACGATTAAATACAATTCCATAACTTAGAGGCAGTGAATGGGTTTTGGAGCATTGTAGGTTTGGGTTGAGCACGTGTAAAGGGAAAGAAAGACAGCACGTACACACACACACACACACACACACACACACACACACACACATACCCAGGCGAATACGACTAGACCAATTTACACTTCAGGCAAACAGCAATCGTAATCTAGGTTGTGTCGAACAATTTCGTACAGTTTATGAAAAGTAAATCGTAATCCAGATTGCAACCTACATTTTCGTCCACGTTATGAAAACAACTTTTAAATTTTGGAGGCTTCAGCCAGCTGAAGGGAACTTTAGACTGTGCTGGCAATAAACACGCTTATTTTAGCAATAACGAAACTTACAATGAGTACTCGCTGGCGTGGAATGTATCTGTGAAACAGCTGTCTGGCTGAATATGTAATTCGGTGCATGTCAAGTCCGTAACGCGTTGGTTGCCATTGACAATAGAAGCCTCTTTATTAATGATTTTCGTGTAAAATCTTATCCTTGTTCGGATTATATATATATATATATATATATATATATATATATATATATATATATATATATATATGTGTGTGTGTGTGTGTGTGTGTGTGTGTGTGTGTGTGTGTGTATAGAAGAAATGGAGAGAGAGATAGTAAATATACCCAGTAAATTAAATAGAAAACTATACTCTCCAGTTTCTAAAACTCTTCAGAGTAATATAATTGTAGGTTGGGTTTCCACTTCGTATCTTTTTTAAAGTTGAATCTTGCTGAGAGATAAAGAATTAAGAAGAAAGGCGATACTGCAAACAAACTTTTGTTACTTATCAAAATATAAAGAACAATTCACCAACGGGCAGTATCAAAAAGCTTATTAATTAAACGAAGATGGATATTTGGGAACATGCCTAGGCTTACATGTCTTCCATTGTAATTTACAACATTTGTTTATAACATATGCATCATATTCATTTTACTGTGTTTTCTGGTTAGCCAAATTTCACATCCTATAATTCTCTTCCTCATTTTCTGAGCTGATCAACTTGAAAGATGCGTGTTTACCATCAATGAATACCTTCTAACTGTATACCATATTTTTTTGTATGCAATATATATATAAAAAAAAGAAAAACTAGTTGTGGAGTTTATAAACAGAACGTTCTTATCACGAGTCGCTGCTTTATGGAGCTTTCATGACGACTTTTAAAAGCAGGTTTAACATTTCTCTGCCCACCTCAGAAATATAACCTAAAACCAGGTAAGCCTATATTTCATAAGCCACTAGAAAGGTAACACCCAGCCCTTGTCAGGTTCAAAGTTATTCTTATCATGTCAAGAGTTTTTGCCCGTCTAAGGTGGGTGTGGGAGGAACTAGTTACCTGACAGGTGATAAGGAGTTAAGAGCCCGGATGTGATGCCCGGAGAAATCGGAGATAAAAAAGATTAAAAAAAAAATGTCGGGAGAGGTGAGATGTGAATGAATATTAGTACGTTCCTTCTAGGGTATAGTTATTGAATGGTGCTACGGAATACACGATTTTCAACAACTGGTAGATTTTACAAACTGGAAAGAAATTGGGCATCGCAAAATTCAGCTCTATACAGCAAAATGCAACACCATCGGAATGGTACTATGGAATACAATGCGATTCTCATCAGCTGGTAGATTCTGCAGACCGCAAAAAAATATGCATCGCAAAATTCAGTTTTATACAACAAAATGCAACACCTACAACTTCGGATATGACCTGAAAACGACGCCTTAGGTGTTCATGGGAGCACCGAACTTTGCAAAAGAGAGAGAGAGAGAGAGAGAGAGAGAGAGAGAGAGAGGTCTGGCACAGAATAAACGTGACGCGTCGTACTCAGACCCAATACGATCCAGCAATAAAAGGATATCTTCCCATTTAACACGGGTGTCTCTCGTGTTGAACCTCTTCCTCGACCCAAAAGGAAAATGTAAAAATCCTTACACTTCCAGTCATTCACCGCAGGACCCAGTTCACTGGGTGTATATCGTATCTGGTAGAATTTCAATTTTGAATAAAAAAAAAATACATGATAAAGTAGTTGCATTATGGACCATCTTATTCCTTGGAGAATTTAAGCAAAGTTTTGGTTACCTTATTTCTTATCGTTAGTTTCCGTCGGCTGTTTTGATCTTAGCGCAATCAATTATTATTATTATTATTATTATTATTATTATTATTATTATTATTATTATTATTATTATTATTATTCAGAAGATGATCCCTATTAATACGGAACAAGCCACAGGTACCCGGTGATTTGAAATTTAGGCTTCTAAAGATTATGGTGTTCGTTCGAAAGACGAAACAGAAGGTAATGGGAAATACAGAAAGAAGAGATTATATTTATTAGAAAATTAGATAAATTAACGAATGAATAAATATTAAAAAATGTAAGCAAAATATTCACATACAAGTTAAATTGTATTAGGGTAGTAATGATTCTTTTGTACCAATTGCTATTGGAATCTGAAGTAGACCTCGAAATGCAAAGAAGATTTGGCTTCGAGTCAGACCCAAGAAGGAATTGGTGGTGGTCGAGGAATACAAGAGTCTGTCGATATTATCAATCAAAACAAGTTTCATACAAGTCTTCTGATTGGTTTACAAGCCGCACGATAAGAGAATCACACATGTTGAAGAAGGCGATGGGAAGAGGAAGATTGTCTGTTTATGACTTTTATTTTTTTTATTTATTTATTTTTTTTTTTGCGTTTAATTCAGTGACTTCTATGGCGACAGTTGAACAAAAACGTGAGTTGAATAGAGGTTACAGCCTCATATGGCCCGGAATATTGATAACCTTCCTATCTCCAAGGAGTGTCAGTGGAACGTTAAACACAAGTTGGACTGTCCACGGCCGTATCTCTTTCCATTTCTAGATGCACTTTGTCATTGTTTGCATAAACACATACACGCACACAATATATATATATATATATATATATATATATATATATATATATATATATATATATGCATATTTAATATCTAATTCGCTCTACCTCGGAATTGATATATTTTCATATATGTAAACCGAAGGGGAATTTTTTAGTTAATAATAATTGTTCCATTTTATGCTCCAACCCCAGCTCCAGCTCCATCTCCAGCCCCAGCTCCTGTACCGGCCTCATCTCCAGCTCCAGCTCCATCTCCATCTCCAGTCCCATCTCCAGCACTAGCTCCAGCTCCAGGTCTAGCTCCAGCTTCATCTCCAGCTTCATCTCCAGCTTCATCTCCAGCTTCATCTCAGCTTCAGCTCCATCTCCAGCTCCTGACCCTGCCCCTGCCCAAACTCCATCTCCAGCTCCATCTCCAGCACCAGTTAGACAAGCCTATATCTCTTGGGACCAATTTTAATAACCCCTTTATTTTAGTATTGACAGAAATAACGTATAGTCTATTAACTTTTTTGAACACATAAAACTGATATCCAATCGTGACTAGCGGAAGCTCACACTTCTCACTATTTACCAAAAGTTATTGAGAGGTTTAGCTTTCGGAGGTCATGGATACTATTTTCACCTCTCAGTGTCTTCAGGTTATTGATTTTATGACAAATTTATCGTGGGAATGTTAATGAATTTACCACTTTGAATACCGAGAGAAAATAATTTAGGTCTTGTTTAGAGAACACTCGGCTCAAGAACTCACTTTTACACGTACATTTATACACTTATTCGTCATTTTCCTGCAGATTACATCCACGAACATGTATTCTATGGCTTGACAAGACAGCTACCTACCAGGAGGAAATCATTAGGCGACGCACGAAGTGCGATACAAGTGGAATGAATGTGAATTTAATAGTCAACCAATCGTGCTACAATGGCAGCCGCACCCATCTCCCAATGGGAGAAGGAATACTAGTTGACTGAATAAATTTAAGTTCTGATGAAAATCTCCCGAGTTCCTACGAATCTTTTCTTTATTCGTTTGACTCTTTCTCTTAAACTACTGTTTGCCGTAGTTTTTGTCTTGTGGTATTTTTATATTTGCCTCATCTAATCAGTTTCATTTTACCAATTGTTTTATTTCCAGGAGAAAAGAGAGCGGAATCAAAACCACGTCTGAGAGATGGGACATTTATACATCAATGAACTTAGTGGTATTGGAATTTTGTTTAAAGATTTGTGTTAATGACTCCTCTCAGAAGCTTTACGAAATGAAATGCATTTGGTTAATATAGTATTTTAGCTAAGAATCTTAAAATGATTCATGACAGTGAATAATATGAAAAATGACTTCTAAAATCAAAACAAATCTATATCTTCCATAAATGAATAGATACAAATAATTTTTCATGACTCGTAATTGGCATGTTACTATAACACTTCTGCGATGATAATTTATACTTTTGCGTTGGTAATTTAAGAGAGTATCAAATGCTTTTCCTAACGTAACGGGTTAGTTCATTAACAATTAGACGTCACGTCTAATATACAAACCTAATTTTCTCATAAAGTTTCAACACAATTAGCTTGGGAAGTGTATAGTATATGCTCATCGTTAAACGCAATGTACAAACAAAAAATATCCAGCTCAGTGTCTTTTTTTCATTCAAAAAAACTTACTTATAATAATGTCTTAAACGTTACGGTAGAAACGGAGACGTGAATATCTAGGGCTTGAAGTACTCATTAGCAGCTAATGTGTTTAACAGTGGGTGGTCTAGACAGAGGATGAGAAAAAACGACAGAAGAGGATGAGAAAAAAATTGGGATTAATTTTTTGGGGCAGTCGAAAGGAAAACGCGGAAGACTTTTAGAACCATTCATCATGAAAAACTGTGTGTATTATAAAACAGCACATCAAAAATAACAGCTGCCCGAATTGGAGCATATAACACTTCTGAGAACCAAAGAGGATGGCAGATATATTCATCCTCAAAGGATGAAGCGAAAAAGAAGAGGGACTTTTACACCAGGAATTATAATCAAGACGAACGATGTCCATCTTTTTTCTTCTTCTTCTTCTTCCTGACACCAGTGTTGGCGATTCGGACGAGTTAATGGCCGAATAAAGATCAGCAAAAACAGTATACAATTGTGACATCAAACAGCTATAATGGGCCATTACGCGTCGAGTAAAACAAGGAGAGACGGGACTACATGAAGTTTTATGTTATTTGTCAAGATGAGATTTCGTGTAAAGTACTTCGTGGAGGATGAGTTTTTTCTTATTTCTTTGTTTGTTTGTCCCAATGTCCGATTGGTTTTCCTAGGGTGTTTTTGACAATGCTCTCTCTCTCTCTCTCTCTCTCTCTCTCTCTCTCTCTCTCTCTCTCTCTCTCTCTCAAGTAAAAGGTTTTGTCTTTGTCGTGTTCTGTCGTTGATTATAGAAGTGTAATAAAATCAGAGTTCCCACTACTAAGGTGAGTTATATATACTTATCTATATGAGTATATATATATATATATATATATATATATATATATATATATATATATATATATATGTATATTTATAGGGCCTACATATGTATTTGTATGTATGTATCTATTATATATATGTATGCATATTTAATCCATGATTCACATAGACCTATGTATGTATGTATGTATGTATGTATATATATATATATATATATATATATATATATATATATATATATATACGTACATACATACATACATATATAGTCACATCTCCATCCCAGGGTGGACAGGCAAGATGAAACCAACTATAGTGGAGAATTGGTGGGCGTACATCATGGGAAGTGGATGATGGCGGGGTGTTAGCCTTGTCATTCACAGCAAGCACTTGGGATGAAATTGCTTGTCCAGTGCTTTATTTTAACCCTGGTTGCAACTAACACAGTCACCTGACTAACCTGACCTTGTAGTCCATTGGTTAAGAGGCTCATTTCACCAACTAGAGAGTCTGGGTTCTATTTTAGTATAGGTTGCACTGATGTGTTGACCCAGTCCGTGAAATTTGTATCTGGGTGTTAAGGACGCACTAAAGACAAGGATTTCTGCTGTCTATATTTAGTTTTCTTAAGAAAAATTGTTCTCCTTAGGGTATTTACTAGTATTTACTCCGAGGTTTTTTTTTTTACTCAAATTAATTTTCTTTTGTTAACTTTAATATGTCCCTAATCCTTTTATCTATAAAATTGTTCCAATATCCTACTCTCCAGTACCCGCAAACACTCCCTGATCATTCTGTGACCGGCATTCATAACTTTTACATATTCCTCATATACTCCATACACACACACACACACACACACATATATATATATATATATATATATATATATATATATATGTAGTATATATATATATATATATATATATAGTATATATATATATATATATATATATATATATATATATATATATATATATATATATATATATATATATATATGATATACATATATATATATATATATATATATTATATATATATATATATATATATATATATATATATATATTTTATATACATATCTATATATAATATATTATATATATATATTTATATATATATATATATATAATATTATATGTTATATATATATATACATATTTATATATGTATATATCATAATTTATATATATGTATATATATACATACATATAAATATATTTATTATTATATTATATATGTTATATATACAATACTATATATAGATATATATATATATATATATATTTATATATATTTTATATATATATGTATATAGATACATATTTATAATATGTATTATATATATAATTATATATTATTGTATACTAATATAATATTTATATATATGTATATATATACATACATATAAAACCTACATAATATATATATATATGTATATATATACATATTTATATAATATGTATTATTCTATGTATATATATACATACCATATATACATACATATATATATAGTATATATGTATATATACATACATATATATAGAGGTGGGTAAATAGATAAATAGATAGACATGTATGTCTGTGAAAAAACCCCAAGACGGAATGAGAACTACCACAGACAGAATGAAGATGAAACAGTCCATGAAAATAATGATGACAAAGAAAAACAAAAACTAAAGAAAAAATGGAAGAGAAAAGACGGCCTAAAAAGACAGAATACTCCTGAAAAGCGGTCACTGAATTTAATAAAAAAAAAATAAAACAAAAAGTTAAAAAGTTCTTGAGCCTTCATTCACAAAGAAAACAAGTAAAATTAAAACTGAGGGACACAAAACAAAAAATAAATAAAAAGCCAAATAAAGAAAGAAAAGTCGACGAAAATAACTAGCGTTGTAATAGAGACGGAAAGGAAAACATTCTCCCAGGAAAGATTAAGTTTGGCAAAGCGGTCGAGGCAAAAATAGACGTTAGTGAAAGAAGTCAGTAGAAAATATTAGAAAAAAAAAGAAGGAAAAATATGGGTATGAGAGCCTGTGAAACCTTTCACTTCGTAAAGAGAGGAAAATGACGTTGGAGTGGAAATGAAGATGTAAAGGGAAAAATAAAGATGAATTATTTATATGCAAATGGCGGCTTCTGGTTCTATGGGACGGTGAGGGAGATGAATGGAAATGGAAAATGTGAAGATTGGGTAACTAAACACAAAAATATTTAGTTAAACAAAATATGGTAAGAAGAGGAGGTCACCAAAGTTGGGAGAAATTCTGAGGCTTACTTTAAAAACACAAAAATACCAGGGGTCATCTTGCTCACCGCAGCCACTTTATCTGTTTATTCCTAAATGGAATTCTTGAAGCCTATCATGACACAACCTCAGTTCCCGAAGTCAGTGTTTAAACAAACTTAAATCTGAGTTTGATTTGGATGATTGCATATCATTTTGACGACACAAAACTGGTTGCTCTTTAGAAGCAAATATATTGATTTGTCTTACATATTTCTGGTCGGAATTATTATGCCTAGTGGCCCCATCCAACCCACGTTGCTCGTTGGCCACTGGTTTCTGAGCAGACCTAAATCTGTTTTTAATACATTAAGAAACCTTAGCGTAAATCTGGGTTCTGGAGAAGTCGAAAATATGAATAATTGTGTGCTAGAGGTTGTAAATTTGTGTTTGGAGAAAAGTATCATGAACATAAGTTTGGCATGGCAATGGGGAATCCATTATCTCCATTACTTAGTAACCGTTATAAGGTGTTTTTTGAAAGCAAGTGCTTATCAAGGATACTTCCTAAAGGTATCTCTTGTGGGTTAGGTACGTTGATGATGTATTTTGTGCTTGGCCTGTTGACAAAAATGAAGAGAGCTTCCTAACAGCATTAAATGCCCTAGCACCTTCTATAAAACTCACTTTGGAAACTGAAGTAGGTAAGAAGTTGGCGTTTCTAGAAGTTTCAGTTGTGAGGAATGATAGAAAATTTAGATTTTCTGTTTACAGGAAGTCTACATACATTTTTATTCCAACCATCATCCGAGAACGGAGATGATATTTTCGTCTATGTTTTCAAAGGCGCTGCGATTCAGTTGCCTAGAATTTCTCTAAGCTGAACTTCAGAAGGACCGAGACATTGCAACAAGTCTTAGGCACCCTTGTGATTTTATTGTCAGGGCTTTCTATAAAGCAAAAAAAAACTTTTTATGAAGTTGGTCGTAATATTGATCTTAATGTGCAAAATCTTGTTTTACCATTTTCTAACCAGTTTATGGCCATCCCTGGGCTGTTGAGACCATTTAATTTTAATGTCACCTTTAAGAACTATGTTTAAGAACATGTTAATCAGGAATTCCCCTCTACAGAGGAGTGATTACATTTATGAGATCCCTTGCAATCAGTGGGACAAAGTGGAAAGGATCTCTAAACAAGATTACAGCAGCATAATTATAATGTCAGAACTGGGAATAATGCAAGCAGTTTGTTTCAACATATGAATGAGTGCAACCACACCATGAATTGGAAAGACGCTAAGAGATCATATTCTGTAAAGGCATCGCGAAATGAAACATTGTTGAGGTATGTATAATAACGAAAAATCGTGCAGATGTAAAACTGGATGAACTACTTGTAAACAACATTATTAGGCAATTCATTTTTAAATAGTAGTACGATAGTTTTTGTTTATGTATTGCTACCACAGAGGCGTCTTTGTAAAAAAAATAGCGGTTTTTCGTATCACTTGACCCTTTCATTCTTTCCTCCAGCTGTACCACAATATATATGGAAAGACACTATCTTGTCCCGTGATATCAAGTGAATTAATGTTTTCATTTTACATTACCTCACAAGATCGAGCCGACTGTTCATCACATACTTTTAATGACCACGTAGCTATATAGGAAATGGATAACTATATTCTAATAATTCGGTATGAAGAAATTATCTGACAAGTAGTTTGGTTCCATTCTTCAATCCAATCGTTATGATACTTTGAATGACCAAAGACCCTTGCAGAAAGAGCAATAGCAGTGAATCTGGAAGGAACATAGAAGCAACAACTGGAATGTATATTGCAATCGGCAAAGAAAGTCTCTCCAGTTGCAAAAAGATCGTTGCAATTGGCAAAGAAAGACTCTCCAATTGCAAAAACAGATCATTGCAATTGGCAAAGAAAGTCTCTCCAATTGCAAAAACAGATCAATCGTTTTTTCCTTTATGACAAGTCCCTTTGAATCTCCCATCGAGCTCTCTTTACACCATTAACCATAACCGTTTTACAAAAGAGCCGTTGACGAGTGTGAATACCCACATCGGTCTAAGACACTGGAATGTTCGGCGGTGCTTTTCACGGTAATTTAATTCTATGCCACCAGGGCTGCTGCACAGAACCTTTTAGCACCAAGAAACGAGCGTTCTCCTCCAGGGGCTCCGACGATCTGTGTGACGTCAAGTGATAAATCATCTGCACTTAGATGGCCTGCATCACGCTGGCAGGCCCTGACGGATAGATTAGTCAAGGGAGTTTCTTCAGGGTTCCTTCCTCCTCCCCCTAACTCGTCTGGCATCCTCCGGAGGCGACCCTAGACGATGGTAGTCAATGAAAAGCCTACAGCAATCTCTCACGAGAGGCGCAGCAACGCGATGTTCGCTTGTCACTCATGCTTACGCTTGGGCTCACATCTGCAGGATATAGATTTCTTACGCCTTCGGTAGCATCTGCGGAATAATTCTGGGTATTGTCAAAAGACATTTGCCCTCTCCTCTTGGCTGTCTGGTGGCAATATGCAAATCCAGATTAAAATCGCCTTCAGTTATTCCGGCGACACTTCCTATGAATAGGAAGTCCATTTAACCCTCATTTGCATAACCTGTTTACATGCAAGAAAAGGTCAGTCTTGTATTCCGGATTCAATACAAGCAATCAAGCTGGGATGTGCATTCATAGATGCATGTTTATTGTGACGTAGACTACGTAGCGGATAGAAAATCAGTATTCTAATAGCGAAAACACCAGGCTTGTTTGCATAACTTAATGCAGATCTCTCCAGGAATGTTGCTATGAGTAATATTTCTTGGATTATCTGCTAAGTACTTGCGCATGGCCGCGGGTGAGCCCTTATCGGTGCCGTGAAAGTATTTCTGCGATTTATCGTCTTTTCCACAATATTTAGACATTTATCCCTTTGATGTTCCTTTTCTCAGTAAAAAAACAAGCCTCTGTTCTTGCTAAATAGACTAGCCTTTCATTTTTAAAAACAACTTTAATCTTTTGTAATCCGTTATAACTTACCAATATACTATACTATATATATATATATATATATATATATATATATATATATAATATACATATATATATATACATATATATATAGTGTATATATACAAATATATATATATATAAATATATATATATATGTATATATATATATATTTATATATATATATATATATATATATATATATATATATATATATATATATATATATTATATATACACACACAGGGTGGGCCAAAAGTAGCCTCACAGTTACTTCATAAACTGTTTCTCATTCAAAGTACTCTTCAATAGAAAATTAATACTGTGCCATTAATACATGCTACTTATTTTTATCCTTTTCATGTCACTCATTCTTAAATATGCCACTTATTCATGTCTGAAAAATTTTATGTTTTAATAAATTATTTTTTTATTCTGTTTTCAGGTACTCTAATCTGTGAGGCTACTTTTGGCCCACCCTGTATATACTAATGATATGTTCACTTTTATGCTTAAATTGCATGGAAAAACTTATTTATTTGATTAATAAGTCATCGCGATTTACAAACGAGACACTGATAGCTTATGATAGTTTGTATGCGTATTCATAAGTTGCAGCTATATGGGTTGGGCTTTTAATACGTAGAACAAAGGCAAAGAATATAATATCATTTGGTAGCAGAGGGGGAAATTCAGTTATGTTTAGAAATCTGAAAATCTGTCAAATTCAGCTTCACTTCATCTATCAGTGACAAAGGAAACGAATGTTTCAGTAATTTATCAGACCTGAATCCTGGATGGAAGTTCGAGTGACTCTTGTTGAGAACATTTTAGCTTTTTTTTTTTTTTTTTTTTTTTTTTTTTTTTTTTTTTGTTAAAAACTAGAAATTTTAGTTATGATTTGTCTAGTGAATATCCTACCTAATGGCTAGTGAGTTTTTGGAAGATTTTGAACGAGTTGCTGAACAGAATAGAATAGAATATAGAATTGAGGCCCAAGGACAAGCGCTGGGACTTATGAGGTCATTCAGTGCTGAAACTGAAATTAATAATAAAAAGGTTTGAAAGGTGTAACAGGAAGAAAACCTCGCTATTCCACTATAAAAAATTTGGTTGGAGAGGGTGGATAGCAAGATGGGAGAGAGAATATGAACGGAGGTGCGGTGAAAGTATTGCAAGACGTTGCGTCTGGGCCGAAGGGACGCTGCAAAGAACCTTAGGTTTAGTCTACAGTACACCACACGAGGTGAACTAAATTTATAAATAATGAAACTATCACCAATTGTAGAATACGGACTGATGAGATGAGTTTTGCGTACATTAACTCCTACATTAGTTTGTTTCAACGATTCTGCGTGTCGTGAAAACTTGTTCTTTAATCACATTGGTTGCCTACAGCTAAGGTTGATCTGGTTAAATACAGGATTAATCCTGGTTGAATTATGGTCTGTTGATGACTGCGTGTTACTGAAGTAAAGTCGAAAATCTATTATTTGAATTTCAATACAGTGAAATTTATTAATGACTGCCCAAAAAATTTCAGTCAAGACAAGAAGTTAGAAAGGAGCGGATTCGTGAGGCTCTGTGATGAGGGACTGGTCAACTTCCGAAGGGCATGAAATCTGTTCCTCTCCTGAAGAAGTGTTTTACCATATTAACATTTTGTTTCCGTCTGGCATCGATTATTTATAAAGGTAAAACATTCAAGGCAAAACCACCAAACCCCAAGCTCAGATAATTGAACTACAAGATCTTTTACGCATCAGACTTTCGTAAATATTTTCATTAAGGTTTATTTAAAACAAAAATGAAATCAGGAGCAGGAAAGTTCGTATGCATCGGTTTTTCATTTGAATTAGAATTATAATGGTCATGGTGCAAGCAATAAGCGAGGTGCATCTTAAACTTTAAAAAAAAAATACCACCAAATCAATGTTTTTTTTTAAAGCACGGAACTGTGCTTATGCCAATGACATTAACCCAACGTGAAAAGAAATAAGAGCACCAGTCTTAAATAAGGAGGCGGTTCCCAGACTTACGAATTAATATAAGCTATCCATCGACACCTAAGATTCAATTCTGCAGGTAGTGGGTAATAATATGCATCATATGATGGGTTCCACTGATTGTGGCACCCTGTAGCACAACAAATCTCGAGCGTGTTCAAAACGACATTCATTTGTCCATGTTTTTATCAGTGCAATAGATTTCAAGCTGCAGGACGCCTTTGAGTGATCTTATGTGCAATTTTCTTCATAGATTTCGAAGGTCCTAAATGCCTCACCTATTACAACGTATGTGTTGAATATCAGATATACTAACCCACTCTCTCTCTCTCTTCTCTCTCTCTCCTCTCTCCTCTACTCTCTCCTTCTCTCTCTCTCGCTCTCTCTCTCTCATCTCTCTCTCTCTCTCTCTCTTCTCATATATATATATATATATATATATATATATTATATATATATATAATATATATATATATATATATATATATATATATATATCGAGCTACAAATGTCCTATAATATCTAATTCGCTCTACCTCGGAATTAATATATCTTCATATACGTTTTAACCGAAGGGGAATTTATTCAGCGATAATAAAATTGCCGGCCGGCGGGCGGGGTTGGCTAAGGCTTCACTGCCAATCCTGGAATTGAAGATGTCGATGGTTCGTGCCCGTCGGCCGGTCAATTCTATTATCGTTGAATAAATTCCCCTTCGGTTAAACATATATGGAAATATATTAATTCCCAGGTAGAGCGAATTAGATATTAAAGGACATTTGTAGCTCGATATATGTACTATATGAATCACGGTAATGTGATATGACTTTCTTTCACTGAGCTTTACAGTCACAAAATAAAGTATTGTAATAGAAAACAATTGAAAAACGCTCCCAAGTTTCTTCGTCGCAATCGAGCTTTCTGTACAACGTATAACGCAGTATATATAAAGCCATCAGCTATGACCGCCCGTTGACCGATAGCGTTTCAGTTGCTCACCATATACGGTAGAGTGAGGGTGCGTCCCATGCCTCCGGGAAGTGCTGCCAGATGCACGAACCATTGCTAACTTTAACCTTAAATGATATAAAAACTACTGAGGTTAGAGGGTTGCAATTTGGTATGTTTGATGATTGGAGGGTGGATGATCAAAATACCAATTGGCAGTCCCGTAGCCTCTGTGGTTTTTCAGATCTGAGGATGGACAGACAATAGTTTTATTTTACGGAAAAAAAAGCAAGATTACATAACAACAGACAGCGAGGGAGTAATCCCAAGTAACAATCCTCGCGAATACAAAAAAACAACCGCGCGTACGTTACAGGGCTTATGAATAAGCCTTACTCCCTTGTTTACAGTTGAGATCGCGATCATAAATAAGGGATTGGGCGTCAGAAAGCCCGAATACCGGCGGGCATTAATATTCGAAGCCTCGCTTCTGAAGAAAACGAAAAGACGACGCCGGATGCGAGGGGCTAATCATCAGCTTTGTATATTTCAATTGTGCTGCAAAGAACAATGCCTGGTCTCCTCTCCCGACAAAGGCAAAGGATCCTTTGTTGCGTCTTGTATGTTTAAATGTACTTTTGTCCTGGAAATATGCATACTTGAGAAAAACACATAAAAAACACAGTGGTCAGTCATACACACACATATTATAAGTACATATATATGTGTATATATATATTATATATATATATGTATGTGTGTGTGTATGTGTGGATACTATATGTGTGTGTGTCTGGTGTATATATTATATATATATATATATATATATATATATAATATATATATATATGTGTGTGTGTGTGTGTGTGTGTGTGTGAGTGTGGTTTATGTTCGTGAATGTATATACGTATGTATATTTATACATCATTAATTATTTTCAGTAAAGTGAATAAGCTAGTAAAGAACTGCATGCAGCCCTTGGTAATCAAAACCAGTAGTATTTATCCATGAAAAAATGATATATTTACAACCTCCCGTGCATCTAGTATTTGTGGGCCATAATGATCATCCGCTGAATACCCGAATCTTCGTACAATTGAAAGCAAATAGGTACAAAGGTTAAAAAAAACATGTTTTACATCACACCGGAAAAAAAATCTAAACAGTTGTAATTATGTACTACTTTGTTTTAGAGAGCGTTCCGAACGAGAAGCAATGCGAGAAATATCAAGACTCGATAAAAAAAAACTACAAAAAAAAAAAAATGATTAGGATCCGATTTTTCACAGCTTGTTTCAGGCCCTTTCTAAACCGGTAGCGTTCATAATGGGATTTTTTTTTTTTTTGCACTCTTCCTACACTAATACCTAATACCCAAAGTTCGGTTGTTGTCTGTCTTTGGGTACGAATATTACAAAGAAAACGTTCAACCTCGGCATACCAGAAGTACAAGATCCTTTGTGTGGTAACAACCGATCCCTCGATTTTAAATTCGCCTTTATGTGCGCTTGCTGCGTTTGGGAAATGATTTTGGTCTTGCCCCTTTATCTCCTGCGTAATTTATCCGTTTCTTCCTCTCTTGTTTTTTTGCGTGTTCTAGCAAGTCATTGTGTTTACTTATTGAATTTTCATTTGTATTTTTTTTTAAGGAGCCGGTGCTGGTTCTCAATTCATCATTTTTGGCATCTAAGGAAAGATATTTTGATACGGTGGCCTAAGACATTTCTTGGCAAAGAAATCAATTTTACACTACATAATCGTCGCATTTTAGCTGGAGACGGTTTGAATTATAGTTTGCAATTTGCTGAAGTTATAGATATTTTTCCATATGGTAATTAATTGTGAGAATCAAGATCGTCTAAATTTAGGCATCGGCATATTCTTGCCACTTGAAAAAGATGGCAGGAACTGACAATAAAAGAAATAAGTAACAATTGGGCCGAAGTTTCTTTGGCGCAATCGAGTTTTCTGTACAGCAGCTATAGCATATAGCCAAGGCTACCAAAAATAGATCTATCTTTCAGTGGTGTCGGTATAATGCTGTATGAGTCGTGCCCCAGAAAACTTTAACGACATCCCGGTGGTGGCATGTCCTAAATAGTTGCCAGACGCACGATTATGGCTGACTTAAACCTTGAATAGAATTAAAACTACAAGGGCTAGATGGCTGCAATTTGGTAGGTTTGATGATTGGAGGGCGGGTAATCAACATAGCAATTTACAGCCCCCTAGCAGCAGTAGTTTTTAAGATCTGAGTGCGCACAGACAAAAATGCGGACAGACAGACAAAACCGGCACAACAGTTCTCTTTTACGGAAAACTAAAAATGCTCATGGTAGCTTATATGCTGCTAAGCTTCCTTTCTCTTGCGTAAAAATAACTCGCTGAAATTTCCTCGGCTATGATAATAGTTAGATATGATACATCATCAGTCAACTGAGTTGACACCGTGATAAGGTGATTCACGAGGTTTAATTTGTGATAATGATTTTTCAACGATGTTTTTTTAATGGTAATGATTAGGCAACACGGTTTATAAGTGATAATGAAAATTCAACGAAGCCTTTTGCAAGTGGTAATTACTATTGAATGAAGCCTTGAAAATAATTATAATGATTCACATAAACCTTTCACATGATAATAATCGTTCAACGAAGCCTCACGGCTAATAATGATCAGTCGACGAAGTCTTGCATATAATGATACCATTCAGTGAAGATTTGCAAGTAATAATAATCAATCAACGAAGCCTCACAAGTAACAAAGACCATTCAACGAAGATCCATGAATAATAATGATCATATGATCATAGGTACTGCTCATACAATTCATCACTTATAAATAAAGGTATAAGCCACGAAGGAAAGTGGAACACTAAATAGCTGCAAGATCTTTCCACTCAACGTCCTCTACTTAGCAGACTGACTGCTAAGTAAAGGACGTTGAGTCGAAAGATCTTCTTGTAGCTACTCCAGTGTTTCACTTTCCTTCGTGGCTTATACCTTTATTTATGCATTTATCACGTTCCAAACTTTCGTGATTCAGTTATACATCACTTATAAAATCAGGAATTCTCCCCTCCTACTTCTTCCCTGAATCATTCAGCCTAACTCCTTCGAATGGGAACTACTGACCATTTCAAGCCCTGCGATGCATAGGTTTTCTTAAATATCTTTTTAAATATCAACTGTATCTTCCTGAAAATTTGGCACAACATGTTTTACACCTTCCGCTAATATATGACAATAGAATTAAGTACCCTGAATTAATAATTAAGGCACTTTACTGAGAAAATTTTCAATTTCCTCAGTATTAGTTGTGAATATACGAACACCTATCGTTGGCTTAGCCAAAGAGTTAGGAGAGAAGCCCCGCCCACTCCTCTCTTTCTTACTCTGTCTGATACTTATGAATGGAATAGTGTACTACCATATGTTATTTTTACGTTTAAAAATGTACATGAACTACCATTTATTACTGATTACTTTTCATAAAGCCATTTGTATGTTTTTATTTATCATGTACCTTTCTTATCTATTTCCATGAGAATGGTGTGGTAGTGACATCTTTAGAGTATTATTGGAGATATAAATATGGATAAAAAAAAAACAGATTATACTTTATTTAAAAGTAAGATCACTATATACATTATTTTATCATATATATCCAATAAAGTATGTACAATATATACAGAAATTTTACAGATTTTGAAGTACATTTTTCCAGTAACCATGAAAACAGAATAGACATACTAAGTAAAAAACTGGTGGATAAATATATCAAAACTTATTAATTACAGTACTATATATACACACGTATAAGAATATTTCAGCTCACTCCCCATCAATGTCTAAAAAAAGATCGTCCTCGTCATCACTGGCGACGTTGACAACGATTAGATCTAAACAATCCCGGACGTTGTCAGTAAGCCAGTATTCGTTCTCGAAAGCTTGACTTCGTTGAACAGCTCATTCCCACACCTGTTTAGTGACAGCAAGGCTTGCTTCCTCCAATCTGGCCTTTAGGTCTGCTCTGGTGAAATGCCGTAACGATGAACGTACACATAGTTGCATATGCGCCCATGCCTGCTCGATGGCACTGAGTTCAGGATGGGCGGGTGGAAGCCGGACGACAATATAAACACACCTGAACAGCT
This sequence comes from Macrobrachium nipponense, assembly GCF_015104395.2. Classification (NCBI taxonomy): domain Eukaryota; kingdom Metazoa; phylum Arthropoda; class Malacostraca; order Decapoda; family Palaemonidae; genus Macrobrachium; species Macrobrachium nipponense. The sequence continues at coordinate 57,364,005 of NC_061089.1, forward strand.
TGTAACTACTGTCCCTCTAATTTTCAGTGGGTATATTTTCCAGTATATATATATACTCTAAATAAACCAAGCGGTCATAATAATCTCCCAAAATAATGAAACACAAATAAACTTTATTGCATAAACTAATTTTGATACATAAAACAATAACCCATAAAGTAATTAAAAAATGTAAAACACTATACGTCATAATCGTAGTACGGTACACTTTCATTCATATTTTGTTAACAGGGAGAGAAAGAATTGGGCGGGTCGTCTTTCCTAACGGTGTCCGAAAGTCTCAGCCAAATGCAAAGAAAATTGAAAATATTCAAGAGTAAAGCTCCATTATTAATAATTTTAGATACTTAGTTATATTGCCATACATTAGCGGAAGGTCTAAAACATGTTGGGCCAAAATTTTAAGAAGATACAGTTGATATTTCAAAAGATATTTAAGAAAACCTATGCACCGCAGGCCTTGAAATGGTCAGTAGTTTGCGATTACTTAAGCAAACGGAATCGTTAATGCATTCTCTTTACGTAGTTACAAAGGTTGATTATCCCCAGGCCATGACTGTTCCAGTATATATCTTCACAAATCGAAGTCATTGATTTCAATCAGTGACAGGAATTATGACAGGAATCACTCATCGGAGATTCCTAGGCGTAGATTGTCACGTAGATTAGCTTAGTGAAAATAAAAATGATTGATTGTCTTTCTTTTATCTAATGGAGTGTTCTCAGTAATCACGATTGCCAGGAAATGTTATTGACCAAGGTATCCTTTGATAAAACCTCTTCTACATCATAACTTCCTCCTCTTCTAAAATTCTGTTGACTAAGACATGATTATCTTGATTATCAGTAATAACCTAACTTGGTTTACTCTCTCATAATGATAATTCAACAGTGATCTTCACTGACAAATCTCTCTCGTTAATTCCCTTTGTGATATGCAACGTCTAACGGAGTTCCTTCCGAGACATAGGTACCTGAGCACGATCACAAATAGTTTCTTAAGCCACAGTGATCACTCGGATAAAGTAGTCAATACGACTGTCCTTTCGTGACGTTGTACTGAAAATTCCATCAAGACAGAATTAAAAACATTTTTTGATATTGTATGCTAATTTCCGCCTTGATAATGATCAGGTAAATGACACGCTGAACTGAACAACTTTGATGCTGCAATAATAATAATAACGACAAAACCATAGAGGAGGTCCATTATTGACAGTGAGGGACTTCTCAGAATACTTTTCAAATCTCTGAAGTATTTTAAAGGCAGAATATTGAAGAACAGGAAGAATTGCGTACTTTAGAGGAGGCTTTATTAAAAGTCGAGGTGTTCTTGGAAAGTGAGTCCTCTCATTGATCTTCCACCGGTTTTCAAGTCGTGATGAATTTTCTATTAAATAGAATGAAAGTTTATATACTACTCTGAATAGAATACAACATATATGCGTGTATGGCTGTTTCCCTGGCATTTCTTCTTTTCTCTGCTCTCGAATCGGTTATTATTAATTTAAATAAAAAAAAATGTTACATACTTATTTTTTTCATCTTTTCCCCCTTTTTTACTTTAGATATTGTACATGGTTTTAATTTTCTATGTGTATTTTTATGTGTAATTTAGTGAATGTGATGTATTTTGCTTATATTATTAATTGCAGACTGAGGATGCGCTGACGTCAGCATGAAACGTCTCTTATTGTAATAAACTATGACCCTTTTCCTGCTGGTTTATGTGGTCCTTAATCCTTTATATATATATATATAGTATATATATATTTATATATATATATATATATATTATATATATATATATGTGTGTGTGTGTGTGTGTGTGTGTGTGTGTGTGTGTATATACATATATATATATATATACATATATATATACATATATATATATATATATATATATATATATATATATATATATATATATATATATATATATATATAATCTGGATGAAAGCTACATGTCACAGTATTTCTAGCAATTATCTAACTACAGGAGATAAAACAATATACTACAAAACTTAAGCCAACGGACCCACCACTAAAACAAACGAGACGTCAAGCGAAATAAAGTAGAATTCATATTTTGGTTTGACGGCGCTGTACCAAGACATCTCAGAAAGATGAGCGCAAACAACACCGCCCGTAAATTTCACCCAAATCAATAAACGGGCGCAATGTTTTTCTCCATTGTTTATTTTTTGTACAAACCCATCTTTATTTGTTAGCGAGAAATACGACAACACTTCAGACGCCGCCTGTCGGTAATTTATGCATTGCCCTGGATTATATAAATGGCAAAATGATGCAGAATTTCTCCTGCAAATCTGGTGCCTCTTGTTTGTTCGCGCTGTCTCGACGTCTTATCAGTTATGGCCAATAAATATCGACTCCCTCGCTTGTGCGCCTGGCTGGAGGGAACGAACTGGAGATACAGACCGAGAATTATTGTCATTTTCAATTCGATGTTTCTTGCCGACGGTACTTAAGCGTTGCCTTATCGTGCGATAAACTCCGATCGGACATCGCGGCGAAAGACTACTTGCTTGTCAGGTTTGAAAAAAGTGACGTGCTGGATGCGCATGTGTATGCTTATTGCGTGTTCGCGAGCTTGTACGCGTTTTGAGAGGCAGACAGACAGAGACAGAGAACGTAAAAACGCATATTCGGTAAATGGAATATTGGCGCGTTTTTGTTATATGGTTTTTACAGGAGAATCTTCATAATGATGATAATAATAATAAGAAACACCAAATACCTTGCAGTAATAAGTGGTTCGAACATCAACCTGAAGGGGTGTTCATTACTCCAAAAGAAAAGGGAACTTGAGATATATATAATATGTATATGTATATATAATATATATATATACACACATATATATATATATACATTATAGATATATATATATATATATATATATATATATATACATATATATATATAATATACTATATATATATATATATATATATATATATATATACATATACATATGCATATACATATACACATACATATACATATACATATACATATATATCTAATAAAAGGAGCCCATAAAAGCACCAAAATATAGAGAGCAAAGTACTATATTTCAGAGACTGCTGTCTCCCTCTTCAGGTAGATGAATAAGAAAAGTTTACAGAAAAGGTGGTATTTATACCAAGAGGTCCATCCACAGGCAAGCCAATTTAGGTCACCCCCGCTGATAATCTTCCTTTAATCTTCTTAAGCGTTGGTTGAATGAAAATCTTGTCGATCGTATCTGAATCCCCTGCTCCTTTTGAGATGTTCATTACCTGCCTCTGTTTTATTAAGGCCGATTCCATCATTTAACTCTTGTACCGGTAGTTGCTGCTATAAATTATACATGATAAAATCCAGTTTAGTCTATGGTTATGTTCATTTATATGGTTGTATTAGTCTCTGGGGAAGTGATTTACCTGTAAACCCGATGTAAGATTGGTCACAGTCCTGGCATGGGATTTGATAAACCCCAGTGTCCTTGGGGGATGTCTTTTGTTGGACGTTAATCAGGGATTTGGCAAAGGTGTTTGGGTAAGTAAATGCCAAAGGGTTAGATTTTCCGAGGGTCTGAGTCACCCTCTTAATCGTGTCCAGGTGAGGAATTTTTATTTTATTGTTGGGTGTATCTCTGGTCTTGTCTTTAGAGGGTCGGTAGAAAATTACGTTTGCTTTGTGAATTGCTTTCTCAATTATATTGTCAGGATACTTTAAAGACGAAGTTGTTTACGAATTAGTTCAAATTCTTTTTCCAGGAAATCTGGGGAACAAATTCGTAAGGCTCTTAAGAGCAGGTTGCTGGCTACACCTATCTTGATAGCAATGTCGTGATAGCTAAAGTAGTGAACGTATGAAAAGGAGAACGTTGGTTTTCTGTATATGGTAAATTTGTATTCTGTCGTGTCTCTGATTATTAAAACATCAAGAAAAGGAATTTTGTTGTCTGTTTCCCATTCAACTTTAAATTTGATCGTGGGCACTAATGCGTTTAATTTTGAAATTTTTTGAAATGAATTCATTAAAATTGCCCTACCTATTATCCCAAAATGTTAGAATATCATCTACATATCTCATCCACAGCATGTTTTTGGGTTTTATTGCATTTATTACTGTAGTTTCAAAGTATTCCATGTACAGATTGGCTAAAACATGATTTAAAGGACCACCCATACTACACCCGAATTTTTGCTTGTAGAATGATTCCCCGAATGAAATACGTTATTAGATGCACATAATTCAACTAACTTTATTATTTTGTCAAGCGCCAATGAGAAATGATCTGAATAAAGGGAATAATTTTTCCCTCAAAAACTGAAGAACGTCCTGTACTGGTACTTTTGTGAATAGGGAATCTACGTCAGGGCTTAAAAGTTTTATGTTGTGAAGTGGAATATGTGCTTCTCTGAATTTGTGACAAAAATCTTCCGAATGTTTAATGTGACTGGGAGAAAATGTGCCTAAAAAAGGGGAAATTTGTAATTGAAAGCTCCGGCACCTGAAACGATGGGTTTGGATGGAAGATTGTCTTTGTGAGTTTTGGGAAGGCCATAAAAGTAGGGTAATTTAGGATTAATTACTTTAAATTTCTCTAATAGTTCAATACTCTTTTTGTCTTGGCCAATTAATCTTACTTTCCGGGACGTTTTGGAGGGGATTTTTCGTCAGTTTGTCGTGTTTGTGTCGCTAAGGAGCTGGTTGATTTTGTCGAGGTAGAAGTCTTTGTCCATTATTATGATTTTGCCATCTTTATCGGATCTACTTATTATAATATCTAACTTTTTTAGCAAGTGGATGGCTATCATAAATCTACCGGGAACAGGATATTTCTTATTTAAGTCAGTTAAAGCATTTAGTAACACTCCTTTTAAACATATCTCTTCAAAATTAAAGTTGAATGGGAAACAGACAAAAACATTCCTTTTCTTGATGTTTTAATAATCAGAGACACGACAGAATACAAATTTACCATATACAGAAAACCAACGTTCTCACTTTCATACATTCACTACTTTAGCTATCACGACATTCCTATCAAGATAGGTGTAGCCAGCAACCTGTTCTCAAGAGCCTTACGAATTTGTTCCCCAGATTTCCTGGAAAAAGAATTTGAACTAATTCGTAAACAACTTTCGTCTTTAAAGTATCCTGACAATATAATTGAGAAAGCAATTCACAAAGCAAACGCAATTTTCTACCGACCCCCTAAAGACAAGACCAGAGATACATCCAACAATAGAATAAAAATGCCACACCTGGACACGATTAAGAAGGTGACTCAGACCCTCGGAAAATCTAACCCTTTTGTATTTACTTGCCCAAACTCCTTAGCCAAATCTCTGATTAACGTCCAACAAAAGACATCC
>NC_061089.1:57374397-57386897 GCF_015104395.2 Macrobrachium nipponense
ATATTTTAACCTAATACATTTACTGAAGACGATCTAAAGATAGATGGAAAGCCATTAGATCTCTTATTTTTTATTCCGCAGATTCCTTTGTCGATAAAACAATTAAAATCCTAAGAAGGACAAGCCGCGGGAAGCCTTACGAAATGAAAACTTGACCCCAGCAGCTGTAGCAAAAAAAAAAAAAAAAAAAAAAAAAAGCTTAAATGAGTAAAAAATGGGCGACAGTGAACTATTAATAACGAGATCGTTGGGCGAGGAATTGGGAAAACTCAAAAGGGGAAAACTTTTCCCGCTCCCCATTGACCCAAACTTTGCGTAAATAATTCATCCCGAAAGGAAAAGGGAAAAAAAAGAAGGGCAAAAACCCCTTTTGGGCCAACCTGCGAAAACCTGTATCGATTACCCGGGCGAGAGAGCGCTTTGATCTGCCGACGTCAAAGAAACGGGCCATTAATTTCATAAACTCTCGTTCAATTACCGTCCAACTTCCTCCAAGGGGTCATGCGGAGCAATTACAAGAATATGGAAAATGAAAACTGGGTCGTTTCCCAGTTAAAATTCTTCTGTTATTAAAGTGGGGTGTTAGGAGGCTACAGGGATATTATTAATGAAATAGATTTCGTAAATTCACAGACGCGCGACGCGTAAAGTATAACATATATGTATGTGTAAAGTATGATATATACGTAGATGTGTAATATATATATATATTATATATATATAATATAATAATAATAATATATGTATATATATATATATATATATATATATATATAATAATATCTATCATATATATTATATATATATAGTATAAGCAAATACCATGAAGGAAAGTGAAACAACGGAGTATTGCTAGGCCTTTCGACTTACTGTCCTTTATTAACTAAAGGATAGGAAGTGAAAGGTCTTCGTGGTATTTGCCTTTATCTATATATTCATCACATTCCTTATCTTCGTGATTAATTATACACACACACTATATATATATATATATATATATATATATATATATATATATATATATATATATATATATATATATATATATATATATATATATATATAGTATTCCATAAACATTTACAGTACAAAAAAAATAAAACACAAGAGATATTGGCTGAGAAGAAAAGTTTGCCACGCACTATCCTCAACAAAGTACCACAAAAAAAAAAAAAATAAATAAAATAAATAAACGGACCTAAATTAAAGGAGAATGAGAAAGCTGATAACCCCTTGAAAGAATGAGCCGAAGAAAGTTTCCATACAACTTAATCGTGATTAATGAGATCGCGTCTGCGCATGCGCCCTACATCATTAAGCCTGGGCGATATGGGCCTTTAATGGATTTAAGTAATTGGTAAGGGTATCCAGCCATTTGCTCAAAGTAGATTAAATTACAAATGATGGAAACGCGTGTAAATGCTCGTTAATGGAATGTTAGACTCATTAACTTGATTTGGACCATTAGACTGCCTGCTTAGCTGTGTTTTGACTTTTTGTTTGTGTGTTTTTTTTTCTGCTTTGTAACAACTCATTGAATTCTTTGAATACTTATTTTCAATATCGGCCTCCCTAATAATAATAATAATAATAATAATAATAATAATAATAATAATAATAATAATAATAATAATAATAATAAGAAAAGTGATGGACTTATCCTAAGGAGGCAGGATGCAACCCGGAACCCCACACTATAAATACCACCCAGTCGAATTGGAGGACTGTGATAGACGCCCCCCCAAAAAAAAAATTAATAATAATAATAATAATAATAATAATAATAATAATAATAATAATAATAATAATAATAATAATAATAATAATAATAATGTTATTGTTGTTTTTGTTGTTGTTGTTGTTGTTGGGAAAAACTCTATCACGAGAGTTTATACAATGTTCTAAGGGGTCCACAATAATAAAAATGTTAAAAGTCCGTGTATAATCTATGAACACTTTATAATAGCTCTCGAGCCCTTCTCTGGGTTCATCTTCAGTCCAAATGAAAGACTAAGCAAAACATGTAGTATTGAGGTGAACTAGAAAACAATATATACAGAGTCGCTGAAAATTGTTGACATCGGTAGTTAGCTCGTATATGGAGCAGGTGATGAAGAAAGAGAACAGTTATTTCCAACTAGGGAGCATTATAAGGGGAGAGTAAATAACCTAGTTGGAGTTAACTTCCCTCTTCCTTCATCACCTGGTACATTTACGAACTAACTACCGGTGTCAACAATCACCAGTGACTGTATATATTGTTTTCAAGTTCACCTCAGTACTACATGTTTTGCTTAGTCATTCATTTGGACTAAAGATGAACCCAGAGAAGGGTTCGAAAGCTTTTATATGGCGTTTATAAATTATACACGAACTTTTATTAACATCTTTATTATTGTGGACCCCTTAAAAAATTATTATTGTTTTTGTTGTACAGCAGTGAGATGCACATTTAAAATTAACATAAAAAATCAATGATTTTTTACAAAGCATAAAAAACAAAAAGACAAAAACAAAATCGTGAAACCTAATAGCTAAATAATAATAATAATAATAATAATAATAATAATAATAATAATAATAATAAACATATCACCCTATCCGTCCTGATACCATAGTCCCAGAGGATCTTTGCGTGATCATTTTCTATCCTTATGTTCTTCTCTTGTCCATTTCTTCCTTTTTGCTTCTGTAGCTCCAATCTCAGGCTGATGATTACTTTCGTTATGATGATCAGTTGCTGGATGACGACCTCCAAGTACCTGACCGTCTTCCCCTTCAATTGGGTTGAATACCTGGTTGCCGGACGAAGCTCCTCTGTTGCCAGAGGTTCCAATTACGTCGTTGTCGTTTATTCCTTCATTTCTTTCCATCATTGCTGAGTTTTGCTATTTAACCCATAGCTGGACCCTACCCCATCAGGGATAGGTACTTATTTACAGCTGAGTAGACTGAGGAAATTATGGTAAAGATCCTTTCCCAAGGAATCAACGCCGAGTAGAGCGGTCACCCATCCAACAACTGACCAGCCCCAATGTTGCTTAACTTGACTTAAGTCCATTGAGGACCTAACCCACTCCTCCACGGCGCCTATCACTCATTGATGTCGCAATACCATGGGACACCAGAGTTGAAGAGAAAGAGAGGGAAAAAATGGATAAGTATCAAGATCTGAAAATAGAAATAAGAAGGATATGGGATATGCCAGTGGAAATCGTACCCATAATCATAGGAGCACTAGGCACGATCCCAAGATCCCTGAAAAGGAATCTAGAAAAACTAGAGGCTGAAGTATCTCCGGGCCTCATGCAGAAGCCTTATTCGAGAGTGTGGATCCTAGAAACGGCACACATAGTAAGAAAAGTGATGGACTCCTAAGGAGGCAGGATGCAACCCGGAACCCCACACTATAAATACCACCCAGTCGAATTGGAGGACTGTGATAGAGCAAAAAAAAAAAAAAATAAATAATAAACATTATTATTATCATAATAATAATCATTATTATTGCATGTAATGTACAAGGAAATTAATCAGTCGCCAAGGGGTTACAATAAAATGCTAATGATCCGTACAAGTTTTAAGCTTAATTTTCTGGATGTCCTGTTTGGCAATATTGTATGACCTCTCTTAAATCTTCACGCCTTGAAGGCGCATAACAATATTTCATTTTCATTCCAAAAATTATTAATATATATATATATATATATATATATATATATATATATATATATATATATATATATATATATATATATATATATATATATATATATAATGAGAAGTGAACGGTTTATGTTGTCATTTGAAGTAACACAAAATCTTACTTGATTTTGATTTTGTTATTAGTTGTTAATCATTTTCTTATTGCCCCAGTTATTTCATAACAATAATTATAAGCTCAAATTTTATCATAATAATGATAAGATAGTAATATTAATAATGATGATTATAATAATAAAGCTAATTTGAACTCGGCAGCATAAAGAACTCTGTAGCATTCATTCTCTCCTTAGCTTTGAATTCAAACTCCACATAATTTTCCCTTTTTTATATTTCAGCTTTTTTTTCGACACCGCAAGGAGGTCATCTCGTCTCACTCTGCTCTGTCTCTCTTCAGCTCTTCCTCACGAGTGAGATGCAACGCGTTCCACGTGTAATAATAAACAGGCAGATGCTTCTTCCCAGGCCGTAATTAACACCACCCTCAAGATGCAGAAGGCTACTGTGAAGCGCCTCGTAGTGGGTGGGGATGTGGGGAGTAGTGTCAGGGTGGTAGGAGTGTGGGGGAAGGGGTGGGGCGGAGGAGGGGGTGGGAGAGGGGTGATTGGAGACCCGGAGAGCAGTAGCGTTCCAGGCCATCCTAGGGGAGAGGACGGCGTTTGTCTAGACACTCTCCCGAGACTCTTCCTCCCTCCCTCCTCCCCCTCCTACTCCTCCTCCACCACCACCACCTCCTCCTCCATCACCACCTCCTCCCCCACCCCTCTACTCTTCTCCTTCCCCTCCCCCACCTTCTCATTCTCCTACCACCTGTTGACAACCTTGCCACAGACCACTTTGGATTTCCTTCTTGAAGATGTTGTAAAGTGTGAAATATTCCCCCGGGTCATCTTCCTCCACCTCCTCCAGTCTTTGTGTTTGGGAGTTATGCAAATTCTCATTTCCCGACGACGTTTAAGTAAATTTGCTTCTGCAAATCTGCTCCAAATCTGTTTACCTTTTGTAGTTCTTCTTGGGGATTCCTTTGTGAGCAAGTTCAACTTTATTTTTACAGTTTTATTTTTTTTTTCTTTCCGAGTTATTCCCATATTTTAATTATACCTGTTTGCGTTTAGGCTACTTTGAGGTGTTATTATGAATAAATATTCACTAATGATGATTTACTTGCTCTTAGAGGAATCTATCCATTTAAATAAACTGAGTATTTAGCTGTCTTTGAATGGAGAAAAGGGTGAAATGAATGGATTAACAAGCAAATTTTTGAAAAATAAAAACAATATTTCCTGGTTGTACTTGTTTTTTTTTATTATTATTTTTTGTATTGCTCTCAACTTTCAAAAGGGCCAAATTACGATATCACACGCGATAAACACCTAATATGGCTTTAATTTATGTTATTTTGGACTAATCTTATTACACGGTGTACACGATTCACCTGATATCCCGCGTTCTTGAGTTTCACGAAACTCATTTATCTGCAGTATCACCTGGATTTACCCACAATTCGCTGAAGTTCTCATGTTTCACCTGGGAACCTGTCAATCACCGGGGTACATGTGTCTCTAATATATTATCCAGCGACTCGCTTGGGGTTTTTGTCTTCTCGGGAACCACTAGTGACTCACCATTAATCCTTGCGACATTCATATAGTATCTTAACTATTCACCATGGGTCCTGTGATTTACGTTGCATTTTATAGAATTACCCGGGATCCTGTTGGATTAGGATTTCACGATTCTCGGAGGAGAGTTCTTTTCGTTCATCTCAAAAAATAAATAAATAAATAAATAAATAAAGAATAAAAATTTTAAACGCCTGACTTTCCAGGACCGCACTACTCACCAAGGATTCTTGCATTTTATCAAGCTTTCGCGTAATTTATATCGGTCGCAAATGACCTAAGTTATTGGTCTCTCTCTCTCTCTCTCTCTCTCTCTCTCTCTCTCTCTCTCTCTCTCTCTCTCCGCGCGCCGTTACTTTAATCAACTATGTGAGTGCGTTATAAAACGCGGATGGATATTTAGCTTATTTGAATACTTATTTGAATACAACTTTGGCCTCTGGAGTAAAAAAAAATAAAGAAGGAATAATTAATATTAAGTCAGCTTCAGATGATTTGCATCACTATGCAAGCAGTTACGCAGGAAACTAACCCCCCCCCTCTCTCTCTCTCTCTCTCTCTCTCTCTCTCTCTCTCTCTCTCTCTCTCTTGCTCTGCTCATCTGGTCACAGCGCCTTTTCCATTTCCTGTTCACCATCGGCAAAAATACTGGAACGCTCTCGTGAGCAATCTGGCCATTCATAACATGCATAAAAGAAGGACGTGAATTTTGCGCAGAATTATCGCACCATTCCATAAACTCCCGGATTTTTTTTTTTTTTTTTTTTTTTTTTTAAATCGTACGTGTGTGTAAGAGTGCGTTTTAAAACTGACAAAAGTGATGAAGAGCAACTCCCGTTATTTATGGCGAGACGCGGATTTCTTCAGTGTACGAGCTTTTGTCACGAGGGATGTGAATTTTACTCAAGGGGTGGGAAATGTGACAGAAAGGATTTACGATAATGTGATCGTTTATGCACTTAGATTCTTAGGCTGAAAGGAAATGTGTACTTTATATAAATATGTGTGTGTGTTCGTGTTTGGGTATTTCATTACATTTTTTCCACGTGTTCTGCAATTATTTTGGGATAAAATTGCCAGACTTGAGTTGTTACCAAAGACAGCGAATTGCCAAATACATACATACATACACACACACACACACACACACAAAAAAAAATATATATATATATATATATATATATATATATATATATATAATATATATATTTTCATAGAAGACCAGATGCCATCCAGGTAAGAGAAGTATAAATATGGACGATCGTGGGAACCAGTGAAAGAATAAAGGGGACTAATTTCGGCCGTTAATTGTTTAGATACCAAAGGACTATTAAGAGACCGATTTGTTAATTCTGAACCCTTTCACAGAGTAACATTGAAATACAGGTTGCATATAATTAGTAAATCACAAATGCGGTGTCAATTGTTCTTGTTGTCAATCGTTCTAATTATCCTCGTTTTTTTGCATTTAGTCTTGTTTATTATATGTTCTATGATCTCAAGTTATATGTTTCTTTTTAATTTTTCTATAAGATGGCGAGAATTAACACAGATTTTCAGCGGAGCAGAGTAATTCTTATGACTATTTACTTCTTCATTTTCCTCATCGTAAACTATTAAGTGCATATCGACATCCACAAAATATCTCTCCTACTATTATCATTGTTCGACTGGGTGGTTGTTATAGTTTGGGGTTCCTGGTTGTACCTTGTCTCCTTATGAGTCCATCGCTTCTCTTATTTGTGCGCTTTTTCTAGTAGCACACTCTTCTTCAGGAGTCCTGGAGCTCCTTCGGCATCTAGTTTTTCCAGGTTCCTTTTCAGGGATCTTGGTATCGTGCCTAGTGTTCCAATTTATGGGTACAATTTCCTCTGACATATCCCATATCCTCCTTTTTTCTGTTTTCAGGTCTTGATACTTATCAATTTTTTCTTTTTCTTTCTCATCTGGACTAGTGTCCCATGTTATTGAGACATCAGTAAGTGGTACTATCGTCTTGATTTTGAGACTCAGCGTCAAGTCTGGTTTACTGGCACGTATCACCCTATCTGTTTTGATACATTAGTCCGAGAGGATCTTCGCCTGATCGTTTTCTATCACTATATAAGGTTAGTGTTCAAACCACTTATTACTGCAAGCTAGCTGGTGTTTCTTGCGCAGGCTCTAGTGGAGGGCTTTTGCTACTGAATCATGCCTTTATTTGTATAAGTTCTGCGCAAACACCGGACATTCGCTAGCTATGTGCTTTATGGTCTCGTCTTTCATATTGCACTGCATGCATATAGATGAGTTGTTATTTCCATCTATTGTTCTTTGGACACATCTGGTTCTTAGGGCCTGATTGTGTGCCGCTGTTAGTATGCCTTCTGTTTCCTTCTTGATTTCGCCCCTCTGTAGCCATTGCCATGTTCCATTGCTGCCCAGTTCTTTAGTCCGTCTCAAGTACTGACCGTGCATTGGTTTGCTGTGGCATTCCTCTCTTCTGTTATTATTATTATTATTATTATTATTATTATTATTAGCTTCTCTTGTGATAAAAACCGGTAATATACTCCAGTTTTGGACATTTAAATCCATACCATAAGGAAAGTAAGAAAAACTATAAGAAAAGGCTAGACATGATAGAAGGAGCAATTTTTTACAGAAGAAAATGGAACCAATAAGAAAATATTGATATAAACACGCATAGCACTTTTAGGGTAGGTTGATAATATGAAAAGCCAAGATGAAAAGACAGACAAGAGCATGAAAGTCGATAAAGAAAAGCATTGGTGAGGACTTTCGCGAAATACGAAATAACAAAGAAAATGTTGCATACGAGTTTCGTCACTCAGTCAGCTGTCAGAGGATGAGTAAGGTGAAAAATGACGGCTGCTTACTGCTTAGGTATCTATAACATTTTAGGGAGACTTCCTTTGTAAAAAAAAAAAAAAAAATAGGTTGCTATAGTTTCGTCTGAGTTTATTTTCTTATTATCACACTCGCGCACAAACATATGCATCTCTCTCTCTCTCTCTCTCTCTCTCTATATATATATATATATATATATATATAATATATATATATATATATATATATATATATATATATATATATATATATATATACATACACTATATACTATATGTATATATGTATTTATGCACATACATTATATTAACGCAAACATATTTATGTGTGTATGTATACAACTATTAAAATATATATATATATATATATATATATATATATATATATATATATATATATATATATATACTCTTATATACACTTAAATATGTTAATATCGGTATATGTATAAGTATTATGTTAATAGAATTATCAAATATTGATCTTGCTCCTGGATTCTTTCTTTCCTCGAATTAACGGACAAGCTTGAGAGAACCCTACCTCCTCTTAAACCGCAGCATCATAAATAATAATTAAAGAAAATAAATAAATAAGAACCCTCTTTATCCAAAGATTCTGGAAGGTTGTTCCATGCTGAGAACTGGAGCCAGTCTTTCTACTGGACGCCTTGCTCCCTTGCCTTGGAGTTCGGTTTTTGCCTCAACCAATTACCATTTGCAACTTTATCACTGTCCTTTGTTTTGCCAAGATCGAGATGGGTCAACATTTTTCAGTTCTTGAAGTGATCGGCAGGTTGTTGTTATAAAAAGATCGTTGGGTTTGTGGTCTATGAGCAAAAAAAAAAAAAAAAAAAAAAAAAAAAAGTTTGTGCCCAAAGAACAGACACTTTCCTTAATATACTGTTAAAAGTGACAAACTCTCTCTCTCTCTCTCTCTCTCTCTCTCTCTCTCTCTCTCTCTCTCTCTCTCAAAGCAGCAGGAGATCAGAGTACACTGAAGAATTAGGGCCCTAAAATGTATACTCTTTTTTTCCATCTGTCCATCCGCCTGTGGTGGTCGCGCATGGTAACACTGTGTCCCGGGGTTTAAATAGTTGCGCTATGTGTAAATTTTAGGTAATTAAAGGATATCTTGGTGTACATGTGCAACTGAAAAGTGTTTTAATAATTTACTGTATACGAATTACACCGTTAATAATCGAAATAGGATATTATTTAAAGCCCGGGACACGGTGTTACCATGCGCAAACACCACAGGCCGATGGGCTGATGGAAAAAAAAACAGAGTATAGTAATTTCTCCCTCTGCTGGTTGGTATTGTCTGCCTTTTCAAATAACTGTATAGTTATTCTCATATAATAATAGTTAACATTCCATATTCAGTAACGAATACAAAACTGATTTTCTCCAGTTGTGAAGCACTACTTTTACAAAATGAATCTATTTTGGTTAACCTAAATATTTGGGCAAGTTTATTGTTTGGCTTCTCCTCACGGGAACTGTTAAAATTATTTTCAATTATATAACTTGATTATTCGGAGGCGCAAAAAGGCTCAGGTGAACCCCGGGGGGGAGCAGGTTTGCAAAGGCATGCATATATCAGGGTGGTCTTAAAATTATTATTATTTTTTTTTATTAAAAAGAATCCGACCCCACAATCTTCGTTTGTATATTTATGTACTAATGTCCACATAGATGTTGCTGGCTGACTGCTGAAGAAATGGTAGGACCCACCTTTTTGTAGGTGTGTCTGTGGTGGGGAGGGGGGTTTCTGTGGTAAAAAAAATGAGCGTTTATGCTTCCTTTTTCTTGGAGTAAGTATATTCTTTCTTGATTAGTCAACGATCTTATAAACGCTATTTGGAACTACACGCTTCATGCACGTACGTATGTGCACACACACACACACACAAATATATATATATATATATATATATATATATATATATATATATATATATATATATATATATATATATATATATCCACACAGACACACTCTATAGGATGGATTCTTCAAATCTAGGAAGCGACAAAGACAGAGAGAGAGAGAGAGAAGAGAGAGAAAGTCTATTTCCCCGAAGAAAACCGGCAAAAGACTTTTATCCTGACAAACTTCCTCAAAGAGGCTATTATTGGTACACCCGTCGCTGTCAATTAAAAGTAAATTTTGTATGAGAAGGTAGCCGTCTACCTTCTTATCAGAGAGAGAGAGAGAGAGAGAGAGAGAGAGAGAGAGAGAGAGAGAGAGACCGTCAGCTGTTGACTTCGATGAATGATGAGGAGACGCTACACGAAGACTAGGCAGCGCTACCGACGCTATAAAAATCTAGTTCTCTATGAATTCTCAGCGCAAATTTACAAAATCGCAACAAACCCTCTGTCAATAATGACTCAAAAAAACAGACTGAAGAATCTAGATTATGATACTAAGCACAATATTTCCTTCGCCATCACACTCAAAACATACTTTCAACGTCTTTAGTCAATACGCTAGCAACGCTGCCTCAATGTCCAGCAAAACTCTGTAACAAATACGTTGCCATACGTGCAAGGAGGCCACAAGCCAAGGCTTTGAATATCGTGATTTTCACCCTTAATTCCCGTTTACATTAAGGTGATGTGTTATCTCTACTTCCGCCGTATGCACTGGTCAATATCATTCACCTGCCGACGTCCTAACTACCGGCGTGACGTTTTGTAAGTTTAATAAATGACCAATAGAGGGACACATTTGTTATTCATAATTAGGGTACTTAGGTGGCTGTTAAAATAGTAATTGTGCCGATAATGGATAGGTTTGCCGCAGCCAAAGACGCTCTGTGGATGACAATATTGAAACCTATTTCTCTCTTTCCCGACACCAACAAATTAGAGCGTGGTTGGTGGAGTTTGCTCCATCGACCGAAACATATAGTTTTCCGTCGTTTTTCGCCTGGGCGTTGATATTTGCAACGCCAGTTTACTTAGCCAGTCAGACAACAGATCAACCAATCAATCATTTAAGGGCGTTCTTTGCTCCAGGTTATTTATGAGCTTATAATAAGTGCGTTATATTCCTCGGGTTATTTATGAGTTTTTTTTAAATAACAAATAAGTGTTCTTTTTTAGATTTTTCTTATTTACCTAACGTAAGTTGTGACTCTTGTAACGAAACAATTGTATATTCTTTAATAAAGTACCTGCTAAATATGTAACATTACAGATCAAAATCAACGACAGAATAATAAAGTACATTTTTACCCAATTAGATTCGTGAGCAAAGAAATTCTGACGCTACATCTAAAGTAAAGATGCTTTATCACAGAGGCGAAGAGAAACGGGTGTCAAAAATTCGTGTATCTGGCAGCCCTCTGCACAATGTTCCCAACCAAGCAAGGATGAAGAGTCTAAATATCTATAAACATTTCGTTTTTAAAAACTAAAACATAACACGGTAGACTATAAACAACCAGACGAGTAAGGGATTTTGGTTTACTTAATGATATCCTTACTTTTACTGTCTACTATGGGAGAAAGTATGGATTATTTTATAGACCCTCCGTGGAAATGAAGGACCGAGAAGAGTAACAAGAACTGATAAACGTTTATTGTCAGGGTTTAATTGTCCTATAACGGAAACGTTTCGGTCGTGATTCCCCCACCCGTGACTTCGCCAAAATGTTTATGTTTACGCTTCTACAGGAGGGAATAACCACAGGCCATATGGGGCTACACTGTGTAGATTTAGCTAAAGAGGGCAACGGGACTTCGTGGGAGTTCCTTCGGTGCGAAAACAAACATTGCACAGACCGGAAAAATAGACACAGATCGGAGTTTTTTTTTTTTTTTTTTTTTTAGATAATCACTTCGCAAACCCCCAACTCTCCTCGCCTCACCTACTTGCCCTGACCCCTCCCCTTTCATTGGTTCATACGAATTTGTCCTTTACATGAATACGTTTTTCATTGGAAATTACATTTATGGATAAATAGATGCAGCGACATTTATATATATCACATAAATGCAAACACATATTATATAATAATTTGTACAACTCGTATTCAAAAGCAAGTAAAAACAGCTTAGCAAGATTTCCTGAACTAGTTACAGTTTCCACTCTATTTTCCGAATCGGTGCAGAGACCCGGTACTCGGCTGAATCAACAGTGGGATGATTTACGATTTCACAGCTTGTCAAAATAGCCGAAGTATATTTTACCACCCCCAGTGTGAGAAAATGTTTTAACAATAAGCCAAACTTGCAAGTTATTCCACATTAAGTATACAAGTCGTAATGCTCAACTATGAACGTACATTTTATAGCA
>NC_061089.1:57391897-57399397 GCF_015104395.2 Macrobrachium nipponense
TGAAATCCATCATATCAGATTATAAGGATCCTTGTGAAAACCAGAGATACCTAACACCATTATTAACAAGAAAACCCAAACTAATGAAAGTAAACGAGCATTAATTTCAAAGTTCATAAAGCTCTGCCGAGTAAAACCTCTTTTGTTTTCGGCGTTTGAAATGCAAAGAAGTTTGAGCCAACTTGCATATTTTGCGCGATTTTAGTAAAGGTTTATACTCTGTGAATTCATTATACCCTTGCAGTACCTTTGAAAAATAAATTTTTTTTACCAACTTACCAACGTGCTTCAAGATAAATGCTTCACTAAAGACCAAACTGCTCTGGAGAAAGCTTTCTGTAAATAAACAGTAACGAGATATATGCTATGTACTCAGGATACTAAATTTACATTGTTAAGTGTTTGCAATTATACCCAAACGCCACTAGTAATGTACACATCTTTACACTACCTTCGAAAGTTAAAAGATTTGTGAACGTGAAAATTTGCATGTTATGACGTCATGAACAGATGTGACTGATAGGGTTTTGTACCGAATATTCATGTATTATCGCTCATTCTGCTATTATTATTATTATTATTATTATTATTATTATTATTATTATTATTATTATTATTATTATTATTATTATTATTATTATTATTATTATTATTCTGAAATTAACTCTGTAACCAAACATTTTATGCTTTACGGAAAATTGTGAAGTTCTATAAATGTGCTACTCAATACATAAAGCTTTCAAAAAAAAGGGTCAAAGAAAGATAACCGATTTAAAAAATGCAATGCTATTAAAATGTAGCTCACCAAATCGATTGCCTTGCCTTATGATGCTTCGCGGATATTCAAGGATAAGAAAATACTTCTGAACATTAACGGTAAGAAAAGAAAATTAAAAAAGTAGTGCTTCGATAGTTTTCCCGATGTATGAAAACCGTATTATTATTGTTTGAAATATTTTGATTCAAATTCCGAACTTATAAACAAGTCAAAGAATACGAAGAGTCGCAGTCGAAATGACAAATAAAAAATAATAATATTGATGTTGCTTTAATAGAAATATTATAACTACAGAAAATAGGAACACTTAGTTTTTTAAACAAAGAGATTCAATTGTTCTTTAGCTGCCGCTCCTTTATGATGAAAATAAACAGCGTGAAGTAATGGCACAAACACAAAGCAATACAGTGTAGTTCCATTTTATTTATTTAATCCTTTTTTCAGTAAATCGGCTAGAGTTCATATATGTATCTTCAGCAGGAGGGAGGATTATGTTCGAGGGGTAATGGGGGAAGGCGGGGGGCGGGGTTGGGGGGGGCGTTATGGGGTGGTAGGGTGGGGCGGGTTGTGTGAGGGGAGGCAGGGAGACAGACACATGAATTACATAAATCGCCTTTGTTGTTTAGAGACGGTTGCATGATTTAGTCTCGTGGCCATAAAAGAAATAAAAAAAAACACTAAAAAAAAACTAAAAAAAAATAATAAATAAAAAATTTTACCCTTTCGTAATTTCCTCCTTTTTCCATTCCAGATATATGTTTATTTTTCTAACATAGAACGTTGGGAATTCTGAGAGCTCTTATTCGACCAGAGCGAAAAATATCCCCACTTAATGTAAATCCACAGCACCTCTTTCGTCCGCCACAATAACGGGCATTTTTAGCGCTGAAATATTCAAGCCGATGCGAGCCGTCGCTCTGAAGGGCAATTTGTCTGTGTTCATTTTTCATCAACATCCTCCTCCTCTCCGCCGCATTTCGTTCCTGGAGACGGATATTAATACTTATAATAATGCTTCGTGTGATAGAGGAACAGTTTCCGGCTTACCTGGCGTCGAACAGGTAAGCAGGTATAGGTAGTAGGTCCTCCACTTGGCGTTAAGCGTTTAATAGCGTGGTAAACGCCGGGACAGAAGTGACAGGTCAATTTACGTCCTGGTCAGCTGATCATGCGACGAATAAAATAATGCCCATGTATGAAACGTGTAAACGCGAGCGGGTTGATGTGTGTTGACGTATGGGTGTGGATGTGTAAATGAAGGGGGTTAAGACTTGTTTACACTTTCCTCATAAACTCCAGCATAAATAACTTTTCGCGAAACCCATTTTAGGAATAAATTGCGCAGGTGGCGATGTGTCAGTCTTGCTCTCTGTACTTAATATCCCTATTTACCAGTTCGAAACTCGTATGATGTTAACACCAGAATCACACGGTGAAGTTGTCTACTAAGCTCGCAAGAACTGCTATATTTTCCAGCTGGTCAAAAGAACTTCTTATACTTATGAAGCAGATATGCTAAATTGTCAATAATGAATACGGAAAAAACAATTTCAAGTTCTCAAACCTTCCAACCGAATATAATTTCACCTCAGATGATATAATAACCTCTCTGACTTATAACAGAATAACTGGCATATCGACTCAATCATAATAAACTGGCGTCACAGTTACAATGGTCATTGATGCCTTCTATAAATTTTTTAGTATTGGTTAGTATTACTTCTCAATCTCGACAAGAATTTCGTTCTATATAAAAATTCCAGTTACTGCAATTTGTTCCTGGAAAATTAACATTAGTGAGCAAATGTTATAATAATGATAATAACAACAAACTACTTTTGTTTATAAGTCTAGCTAAATAGATGTTGCACTTTATGAGAGTATGTAATAATAATAATAATAATAATAATAATAATAATAATAATAATAACCAACCTTTATTAATGAATCTAGCTAAATAGATGCTACACTGCATGAAAGCATGTTTTAAACACATTTGTTTGGGCGTCGAAAATCTTTGAGAATCAAAGCATCATTTAAAACATAAGAAAAACATTCTCCAAAAGAAGAAACAGATTCACGGAAAAGGTAGAGAATAAAAGTCTAAATAAAAACGGTTACTCGATCTTTATGGAGCGGAGGCTTTGTCTGATGTCTTTGTTCTGTACTCTGTTGTAAAATGCCAGTTAGGAAACAACCATTACAGACTTTGCGGGGTAATGGCTCTTTCTTAACTGGGATTTTTAAAATGGAACTTTCACGGACTTCGTTTAAACTTTCCTAGACCCCGCCGCTCACTTTTAAGGTCAATTCTCGTGGAACGCTCTTTGAGAGTATTCAGTCTTTATATGAGCTTGAGCTATATATATATATATATATATATATATATATATATATATATATATATATATATATATATATATATATATATGACATTCTACTCATGAAAAATACAGAGAAAATCTGGAAAAATTATAGATATGAGACAATGTATATTCCATTGTGCTTCTGAGATATAAGCAAATAAGAATAAAACAAAATAAAATGTTCTCACATTGCATCTGTGCCATTAATTCTACTATTGCAGACAAAAACCAGTACAATTGAAATAAAATGGCATGTCTCTTTAAACATTAAACAATCAGTTATGAATGTTCCTTCGGTATATTCACATAATGTGAATATTCTTGTATTTATTTTGAACCCTTACATATTTTCACACTAACCATAATATTGATTTCTAATAAAACAATTTAATGTAAGTATGCGTGTATGTATTTTGTCTTTGCATATTTCTATTTTCACATTAACCATATTACTAATTTCTAATAAAACAATTTAATGTAAGTATATGTGTATATTATTTGTCTTTGCATTTTTATATTTTCACACTAACCATATTATTGATTTCTAATAAAAAATGGATTTTGTATGGATTTTGTGACTACTCATATTTATATGTTCATACTAACCATGATATTAATTTCTAATATAAAGCAACTGGAACAAGGCCGAAATAAATTCTTCTCCCTCCTTATATCTCAACAGCATCCTTTCAGAGCATCTGAGGATCATCTCAAGAAGTATCTTATTGCCCTTGAGGGCCTTCAACATTCCTTTTAAAGGCTCTCAAAGGCCCTTGGCTATTTTATGTCTGTCTGTCTGTCTGTCCGTCTTTCTTTGAATATGGAAATACAGACATTAGTAGCTCTTTTTTTGTAATATTGTTGTAATTAGGACATTTTCCAGAGCTGTTAGGTCGGTTTTTTTCCAGGCCAGTTCCGTGAGCGTGAATATTTAGTTACGTAACTTGAATTGAGCCGTTCAGAAAAAGCATCACGTAAATACGCGAGTTCCTCATATATTCATAACAGTGGTAAGATAAACACAACCTGTTTTTAGGCCATTTGTCCTTCTTCACTACAATACTGTTCTCCGTATATGGATGTCTGCTTCTACCCGAGATTTATCGTTTTAAAGGGTCCTTTACATTAACTCACTTGTCTGAGAGAGTTGATTTTATGGCGCGTCTAAACGACCAATATCTAAGTGTAAAGGTGTTAACACCTTTACACGACCAATATCCAAGTGTAAAAGTAATTAACACTTTTACACTCGGGTATTAGTCTCTTAGACACGCCGAAAAGGGAAATCTCTCAGACAATTACGTTAATGTAAAGGACTCTTTAGGTAGAGTGGTTGGTGGGTGGTAGCCGGTAGGTTCTGTTTCCTAACATTAGCAGTTATCGACCATCGACGGATGTTCTCTTGTTAGTCAATTTTTCACGAGTTGTATTGAAAGGTCTTTCACATTCATTGATCCCTAATCCTCTTTTCCGGCCGAGAGCAACGAGATTTTCTGAACTGTAGCACCAATATGTAGTACATGTGCGTCTCTGTCGAACTTCTCAGTTTGGTGGTCCTTTATTCCCCTACCGTTGAACCGTGGAACATCCTCCCTGAGGACTTGAGGATGTTGTTCAAGTGACGATACAACGCATTACAACTTTAAAACAATTCTCCCTGCATTTTGACAATTTACGTTACATTTCTAGTGATTTATTTATTAATTTCTAAATTATTATTTCTGTCTGTCCTATTACATTTTGTTACTTTTTTCAAATGATCACCTAATTCTTTGGAAGCTTGAATTTGAAGGTAATGGCCTCTGTGGCCTTCTTCCATATGAATAGGGTTCATATCATACTATAATGGGCATAATGTCTGTCTGTCTGTCTGTCTGTCTGTCATTCAATCACGGCCAAACGGCTGGTCAGATGGGCATGAAACTTGGCAGGGTTATGGTGGGGACCTCTAAGATGGTTTGTAAAGGGGTTTCATCCAACCTACCCCACTCTTTTGTAGGGGGTGGGGGTGAGAAGGGATTCCCTGAAACGGAGCTGTTTCTGGCCTTGAAACGAGGCTGGTTATTCCTGTAGACTTAGTTACTTTACGATTTTTCATACATAATTTCTGCACAACTTCCTCGGAGAAAGTCGCGAATATTTCAGCTCGGACACAATAGAAGATGAAAATTATCATCAATATCCGCAAGATTTTTTGAATAACTTAAATCCATTTGGACTGCCAGTGCACAAAATAACGTTAAAGAAGTACTGCCCAGTAATGTTGCTTCGGAATTTCGATCCTGCCAATGGACATTGCAACGGAACGAGGTACACCGTTATGGAGCTAAACTCCCACGTCATCGAAGCAGTGATAGCAACGGGCCCTCACACCGGCAAACGTCTGTTCATCCCCCGGATTCCTCTGATGCCTTCGGACAACCAGTTTCCGTTCCAGTTACGGCGCAGGCAGTTTCCCATCAACCTGGCCTTCTCATTCACTGCAAACAAGTCGCAGGGTCAGACTTTGGATCGTGTTGGTGTGTTTCTGCTGTCACCCATGTTCACGCATGTGTATGTGGCGATGAGCAGAGCAACTGACTCTGTCAACTTGAAATTAAGTTGTGGACAAACTGATAATATTGTGTACAAAGAGGTTCTGTAGTAGGTATGCATAAAAATCGCCCTTATTTTAATATTGCTGAACAAATAGTACATATAAATTTTTCACTTCTGCACCCGTATTTTATCACCCATCATAGATGGATCAGTTTGCTAGTGCTAAATAATAATAATGACAATTTGATAATATATATATATATATATATATATATATATATATATATATATATATATATATATATAGGTAAATAAATTCTTCTGTTAAAACAGGACTCGTCTCAAGTATAAAAGGCCCATTAAAACACACAGGTTCAAAGCTAAGGACTATATTTCGGTGGACTGACTTTCACCGAAATAGTATAATCCTTAGCTTTAAACCAGAATGTTTTAATGGACCTTTTATACTTGGTATATATAGAGGTAATTTTTTCAAGTTAGTCAATAATCACTCCCTTTGCACTGCCACTTCTCAGGTCAAGGAGATTACAGATCAACTGACTGGATCGTGATAGCCGAACCAAAATATGACTTAGAAAATCAAAAGGATTTTTCTTTTACCGAGTCTGATACCATTTAACAGCATAAGTTTTCCTCGTAAAATTTTAATCTTCATTTTGCATCACAATGGTGGCACTTCGAACAAATGATTCATTTTTATTTTATTACTTTTGTGTATACGTGCTATTCATCACATGAGGTCATTCAGCCTTGAAAGTAATGTTGATACAATTGTTAGGAGAGGGTGGAAAAAAATAAATGCCCTAAATAACCAGTGTAGTACATCATACATATATATAATAGATATATATATATATTATATATATATATATATATATATATATATATATATATATATATTATATATATATATAGATATATGATATATATAATATATATTATCTATAGAATAATATGGATATATATATATATACTATATCTCGATCTATATCATATCTATACTCTTATATCTATCTATATATATCTAGATATATATTAGATATATAATAGATTTAATAGACATATACTAGGTATCTATAATATAGATTATATATAGAAAAATATATATTATTATATATATATATATATATATATTATATCTATATCTATATATATATATATATATATATGATATATATATATCTATATATATAATCTATATATATATATTAATAGTATATATATATAGATATATATCTTATATATATATAATATATATCGATATATATATATATATATATATATATATATATTATATATGAGTGTGTGTGTATGTATATATGCATATATGAATATACATATATACACATTAATGTATATATCATATACGAGACCCGCCCAAATAATATCACCTAATGTTCAAAAGAAAACCGTTCTCCTATACTGTCTCACACAGCGAACAGCCATTTCCATCATATAGCAGGATTGTCTAACCTCATCGCCTGGGGATTTCTGGGGATTTGATAAGATGAGCCTACGGTCTTTGGTCGGGGGTGGCGGGTGTAGGGGAATCGTGTCGAGGTGAAGGAGTTGCTTTGAAATATCGGGTAATTTATAGGCCACTATCTCCCGAAGATTAAAACCTACGACCTTTAGCCACAAGGGGGTTTAGCCTTAGCGTTCAAGGGATTACGGAACGCTTCATAAAGTATTGTTTACAAGGCTCGAGATGCCCAGATAAGCGCAGGGATGGAAGCCAGGCAAAACTGGTTGTTTCGCAAACGCTCACCGGTAGAATGGGCACTTTTACAACTGTCT
>NC_061089.1:57409397-57416897 GCF_015104395.2 Macrobrachium nipponense
GCACATAGTTTTACACGCACACACACACAGACACACACACACACACACACACATATATATATATATATATATATATATATATATATACACATATAGTATATATACACCCATATCTATACACACATACAAACACACACAAGACATATATATATATATATATATATATATATATATATATATATATATTATATATATATATATATATATATATATATATCTGTGTGTGTGTGTGTTTGTATATGTGTGTATAGATATGGGTGTGATATATATACTATATGTATATATATAATATATATATATATACTATATATATATATATTATATATATATATATATATATATATATATATTATGAATATATCTACAAACATCTATAATCTGTGCAACGTTGCTGCAAGAAGACAATTTCTAGTTTAACTGTTTCAACTTTCCGGACTAGAAATTTTAAGCCCGTGTGGTGTCATTCCTCAATTCTAACAGCAACGTTCCAGCGTAGAGTCTGAATTATTGTCACAGAAGGCTTGTCTGATTAAAAGATTACACCGAATGTGCCTACTAGAGTGGCCTTAGTGTAGCACCGACCCTGGTCTTTCACAACCCGCCCCCTCGTCCGCCAACTACGAAATAATATTCTGATACCGTCGGTGACAGATTTAAATTAACTAATTCTTGATCCCTTTGTCACTAGGGCTGATGCGCCAAGATTTTGGATACCGCATAATATTCTCAGAGAATATTGGTGTTATCACCCCAATGGCATAAAGTAAGGTCATTTTACACGGCACAAAAGAACGATATATGAGGTAGGTCTTATAAAAGATTGTTCACGGCGCAAACAACTGAATATTTTCTATAACACGAAGGGTAGAATGTCACAGACTTCATTAAGACGCAACAAAAACATGCCCTGATATAGCATTCACAGAAAACGGGAAGAACCTCAATGTCAGTTGTCACCTGCGTAAACAAAGAAGAAATACATCTCCAGTTTTAAGTCCTTAATACATATTATGTGGTCTCCATGGTCAGTGATTATCAAATTCGCCTCACCAACAGAAAAGGCACTCGAAATTGGTTCCAGATAGGAACGTTTATTTTATGTAACATTCAGGCAAACATTATTCGTCATGGCAAACTAAAAACTGAAAATTTCAAGTCCCTCTGAATCATAATTCATATTTAAAAGGAAAGTAAGATTGTTTTTTATGCATCAAACTAATGGTAATGCCATGGTCTTTAGAAGCAGATTGTCATGTCAATATTCTTAGATTTTAAATGAATTTATTCTGAATCGGAATTCATTATTAAACAAGAAAACAAGATTGATTTGTCATGCATCATGCCCATACTAAGGCTATGGACTTTAGTAATAGATCATTATGTCCAGCATGAAAATATGAGATAATGACCCTAAAGAACGACAAATAAATTAAGCCAAGAAAGAAGTAATATAAACAAAGAGGAAATAGAAAATGAAGAGCAACCAAGAATTAAATCCTAATTCTTGACTGAAAAAGAGCAAAATATTTCAAGGTAACGTTTGTTTGTTTGTATGGTGTTTTTACGATGCATGGAACCAGTGGTTATTCAGCAACGGGACCAACGGCTTTACGTGACTTCCGAACCACGTCGAGAGTGAACTTCTTTCGCCAGAAATACACAACTCTCACCCCTCAGTGGAACGCCCGAGAATCGAACTCGCGGCCATCGAGGTGGCAGGCCAAGACCATACAGATCACGCCACTGAGTCGTGAACTCAAGAGTCACAACAACCGTCCACAACACTGCCAGGAAAACTGTCTTGAAGGGAATGAAAGGCTTCCGGTGCCAAGCAACGCGAGATCATGAACATCAGGGAAATGGGAGGCTGTTTTCCAACAGCAGCTGGATGCTGATGGATGGTGAATTCCCTGGATCATGATATAGAAGATTGCGACTTGGTTCATTAAAGGTGACGGTGACATTTTTCGAGGTTTTAATTTTTAGATTATTATATTGTTACTATCCGGTAGAGATAACAGAAATATTAAGGCTATTTTGCAATTGTATCATGCATTTTGTACATCAAGTACATTATCTTGCTTTGCCTTTCCATTTAAGATTTTACAAAGGTTAAAAGTAGACTTCATAACATAACCCGCAGATTGTGTAACAAACACACACACACACAAACATGAATGGATACTCATTGCGTTTTTATTTAGTAGTATTAAACTTTTTTTAGACGAATCTAAAATTAGATTTCGTTATCGACGATTCTAATAGTTATTCATTTATCATGTGATACTATGATAATGTGCTGAACTTGAATAACGCATCAAGCCTTACAAGGAACCTCATATCTGAATGCATAGTTTCGTTGGTTTGGTTAACAACTGAACGGAAATAATTGTGACAAAGTCTTGTCTGATCATTTCATAAGAAACCCAATTATTTCCACAAATTATAAATCTAATTTGCTTATTATTCTTAAAATAAGGCTACATGAAAATATACTCAATGCAGCTTTCAGATTAGTTAAGTAAAAAAAAAAAGTAATATATAGATTTTTCAAATATAGCTCAGTTAGTTATTTGGCACCTTTCTTCACGAAAATATGACAGTGTATAGCATTTAGAGAAAACAGCAACGCATGATAATTATAACCCGTTTACATTTAACTGGAATAAGATACGTACACAAAAAATCTATGCAAAGCTAATACAAATTTGCTTTTTAATAAAAGTTCACCGTAATTTTATTTACGCACGTCTCTCTCTCTCTCTCTCTCTCTCTCTCTCTCTCTCTCTCTCTCTCTCATAAGCGCGAACTGTAGGGTGGAAGCTATTAAAAATTCAGGGCACCAAAAGAGTCTAATTTTACCATGTCAGTCACTTCTATGGCATGCAGAATTTACAGTTACAATTTCATTTCCAAAATGGTACGCAAAATCCTACGTGTATATATATATATATATATATATATATATATATATATATATATATATGTATATATGCTATATATTATATATATATATATACTATATATAATATATATATAATATAATATAATATATATATATATATATATATATAATATATAATAAATATGATTATAAATATGAATATAAGCATATATGTATATATATATATATATATATATATATATATATATATATATATACACACATATGTATGTATCTATGTATGATGTAAAAAGTATAAGTATATTTATATATGTATATGTATTTGCATATCGGTATATATATGTAAAAGTGTGTGTGTCTGTGTACGTGTGTCATGCCAGTGCCTATTTATTTATTCATGCACATAGACGTTAGATAACGTATAGTGATCTGCAAAATATGAATTTCTCGACACTATAAACTGTACACGTCTGTGTGTTCCTCGGGACGACGAGGATTTTGATCCTGGCATTCTATATATATTGTTCCGTTTCTGACAGGCGACAGCCGTCTCTATAACCAAGTCGTAGTTTCTGTCAAAAGTCCCGTGCCAACGACAAGGCTTTCGTTTCACCTTCTGCATAAAACTGAGGGGTTTGTCGAGTGAAGGTATCCTGGAAATAAAAATATATAGTTTATTCTAATAAAAGTAACGATATATATATATATATATATATAATATATATATATATATATATATATAGTGTATATTTATATATATATTGTAGGAAGCCCACTAAAATTTGGAAAAAATTGAAAGTTTAGTGGGCTTCCTACAACATATTAAAACACGGATACAGTGTTTAACTTGCTATATATATATATATATATATATATATATATATATATATATATATATATATATATATATATATATATATCTAACAAAAGGAGCCCATAAAAACACCAAAATATATAGAGAGAAATACTATATTTCAGAGACTGCTGTCTCCCTCTCCAGGTAGATGAATGAGAAAAGTCATAGAGAAGGTGGTATTTTTATACCAAGAGGTGTAACGTTTCTTATTCATCTACCTGGAGAGGGAGACAGCAGTCTCTGAAATATAGTATTTCTCTCAATATGTTTTTGGTGTTTTTATGGGCTCCTTTTATTAGATAGAATTCTGTTGTAACAGAACATTTTTACCAGTCATATATATATATATATATATATATATATATATATATATATATATATCTATATGTATATGTGTGTGTGTGTGTGTGTGTGTGTATAGATATACATTATTATATATATATAATGTGTGTGTTTGAGTATAGATTTATAAAATTAGCAGATCATTGGTTGGCAGACGTACAAAATTCCGAGAATTCTGAACGATCCCTCGAAATCATCATGAAACAACGCAACATTTGTAGTGAATTCATCCTGGCTCTTGAAGCTATGCCTAAGATTAAGTTAGAACAAGGAATGGATAGGATGTTTCTGGTTATCAGTGACGACTGCTTCGATTTCACGCTTAAGATTACTTTCAAATCTTGACACTATGGGGCAACCAAATCTTTATTAGACTGAATTTTAGAATTTCATTATGAAATTGGCTTGTTTGCTGACTGGTTAACGCTAGCCACTGATAAGCTTATTTAAATTCTAAAATAAATGTTTTTGATATTGTCTCTAAAAAGAAGTAAGATCTATCGGAAAAATACTCCTTTCAGGGACATAATTATGCCAGTAACTGTAAATGAATTTAGAAGATGAGGGATTTGAATTTAATTCACATACAGGATCGAGGCACTTTGGCAACTCTTCGAGATCCTGGTTTTATCGTAGACATGTTGCCGTATTGGGGGACATTTTGCAGATGACTTACGTTACAAATCGCAGCGCTATAGAATGCCTCGGAAGGAGACAACTATCGTTCATAACAGGCATCCCCCGCCAATAGCATCTAATCCCGAGAGCCCCTGGCTAAAACCCTTCATATGGGCCTTGAGACTCGGGGTCTCGACTTCGCTTCGACTTTAGCATCTGAGGAAAACAAAGCAACGGCGAGAAGCGCATCTTCACGGCGGCGGCGGCACGGATCCCGGGGAGGGTAACCTCGCCTTTCCTTTGCCGCCAACTGTTGCTGAGAGATAACGGGAAACCTATAAACCGGTGCTTCGTCGTGAAATCCTGTGTAAAATGAAGAAAATGCTCTCGAGTCTTCAAATGATGTCAAGGGGACTGAGCCCTGGGAAGGAATAGGAAGAAAGGAAGGAAGGAAGGACGTGAATGATGGATTGTCAAAAGATGCTCGAGGAATCGGTCAGCTTTACAGTTGATAGACGTTTATTTATATGTAGATATGCCCTTGCATACTGTAAGTTTATGTATTGATTGTCTTATTTCTGATGGTGTGATACTCTGTGAACTTCGAGATAACTGCCTTGCGAGTTATTCTTTGGTTTACTCAAAGTTAAACCTATAAATAAAACACAACAACATTTCTATGACATTTAACATCATTCAGCATTTTCAGTAAAGAAACCAATGCATAGTTTGGAACCGAGCTAGGCGACAATGCAGTTCGTTCAGGAAGACACGAATTTAGACTTTCGAGTGACTGTAATACCATAGTTTAGCACAACAAAGATTATACATACATATATATATATATATATATATATATATATATATATATGTATATACATATATATATATATATATATATATATATATATATATATATATATAGTATATATATATATATATATACACACACACACACACAAATATATATATATATATATATATATATATATATATATATATATATATATATATATATATATATATATATATATACACATATATATGAGCTCTCTCAACAACATCATAACTCACAACAAACGTTACCACCGAATGCCTCGCCAGATCAATAATAATAACAGTAAATAAATAAATATCAAGAACGTTGCTGCGAGTCAAGTTTGCCTCTCCCAGAATTGTCGAGAAGGAGAGATATCCTTCGCAATATAAACAAACAAGAAGCCGATTCCAGTTACTTGGATCCTTAAGCCTATGAGTCCTTGTTTGTTCAGAAGGACACAAGCCCTACGCCTCTCTCTCTCTCTCTCTCTCTCTCTCTCTCTCTCTCTCTCTCTCTCTCTCTCTCTCTCTGTCTCCTTGACCCTTACGGAGTTCAGATAATGCAGAACCTTTAATTTCATTTTTGCCTTATTGACGTACCAGAGAAAACCGCTATAACTGACGGATGCTTATTACTTAATTGACGACACTTTTCCTTGAGTAATTCTTTCTATTAGTGACCTTTAGACGGGAAATGAGGGGAAAATGGAAAAAGCGATTTATAGGAAGCAAAATTACTAGAAAGAAAGCAATTTAATCAGCTCCTTCACAAAACATTTTATGCATTTGAAAATTCTACATAGTACACATACATCTCGAAGTTCTTTGAGTTCCAAAATTGTCTCCGGCTTAGTAAGAGAAAAAATAGCGTAAATCTGAATTCGAGATGCAGGTTTTAATTAATAAAATAAAATCAATCTACCATTAAGGTATTGATGATTGTGAGGCCATATGAAACTACTTTACCTAATCTTCAACTCTAGGTAATCCCATGTAATTGTAGATTCACTTCCACTTATCCAGTATACGCAATATGTATAACTATGCTAAGTATGTATAAATATATATATATATATATATATATATATATATATGTATATATATATAATATATAAGATATATATAATATATATAGATTATATATATATAGTATATATATATATATATAGCATATATATATATATATATATATATATATATATATATATTATATATATATATTTTACCTCTAACCATAACCATCGATTTCCCTTTCTCTTCAAGATAAACAGCTTTCCTCTACGAACAACCCATAAAGGGATAGTCCTCATGGGAGAAGTTGGCTCGTTAATATATCGAAGCATACACGTAAATAAGATGGCAATAGACTGACATATCTGTCGGCGTATTTTCTCTTCAGTATAATGGAAAGCAAATTCAGAAGAGGCGTTGGGGGGAGGGGGGAAGGCTGGGGTGCTAACTTTTAGTCCGTCGAGGAAGGCTCCCAAAATCTCTTATAGAAGCGAAGTTTGTTATCAGTTGGCGAAGTTTCGACAGAAGAACATCGACCGATCCCTTATCCGATATACCATGAAATACGCCTTTGAGTATTCGGGAGATTCTGATGAATATCTTCGGAACTTTTCCCTTGTGATTTACATAATGGATCTCTTTTCTTTAGTTTAGAAGAATAACAAAGCGACCTCTAGGAAGGAGTGGGGGAGGAGGAGGAAGAGGAGATGTGCAAACTCTGCTCTCTCTCTCTCATTTCATTCTCCTGAATGATTCCTAGCTGTGGTCCCGACCCCCCCCCCGTCCCCCGACCCCGCCCCCCCCCCCCTCTCCTCCTCCTCCCAACACACACGTCTCTTTTCGTCTCTCAATCACTAGAGAACAAGATTGACTGGAACATTTTGTTCATACTAGCCTATCTTCCTCACCCTATCTTGGTGTTCAATCATACTGTCGCCATCATACCACA
>NC_061089.1:57421897-57446897 GCF_015104395.2 Macrobrachium nipponense
GACATATAGAATATATAGTACACACACACACATATATATATATATATATATATATATATATATATATATATATATATATATCTTGTAATTCCACAATGGTCCCGTGGGTGAAGTACATAAGAGGTCCTCCGTGAAAATGAAAGGAGGTACCGAGACTTTCAACTTTTATTCCCAAGTCATCTTCAGGGTACTAAACAATTTTAAGAACACGACGTGCACAAGAAAGCAAAATGAGGTCACAAATAACAATAAAACAAGTCAACAACCTACTTAAGTATGTAAATAAGCGTTGTTCAAAACAAAAAACATACTTAGCAGAAGTATGCAGTACAAAACTGTTTGTAAAATATCTAACAAGTCGTTTAACTTTTAGATCATTACGATTAAAGCTTTTCAACAATTCGTCCATCTTAAAAAGATTGTTGCTCATATTCATGTTGCTAAAAGAACCAATGAGGCATCCTTCAACAAACAATCTGTCATGCATTGATGAACTTCTGAAAACTACTCCTGCTGAATCCCAGTCTATAGGGTGTTCAAAGTCTCTTACGTGACAAAAAATGACACTTGAACTGTCTGCAACCCGTACATTATATTTATGGCGCGTATATATATATATGATATATATATATATATATATATATATTATATATATATATATATATATATATATATATATGTATATTATATATATATATATATATATATATATATATATGTGTGTGTGTGTGTGTGTGTGTGTGTGTGTGTATAAAGCAACTGGCTTTTTCCCAACTCTCCTATCAAATCACTGCACTGGCAGCAACTCTTTCTATGTCAATTAAAACGCAATAATCCTCCCTTGCTGTGAACAGCTACAGTTACGAACCATAAATAATAAAAAGGAAAACATTCTTTTCGCAGCAAAACCCGTTTACAGTAGTACCAGACTACAAAAAAATAAGCTCAGCTTAATGATATTTCACTGCCAGGCAAAGCTCCATCTAGGAAGCCTCATATTTCATTGTTTTACAAAGAAGTATATTCTTTTCATAAAATGTCATATTTCACTTCCCCAGGGTAGAGGAGGTGCTCTAGATACTTCTTTACGGGAAAATAAAGGAGCCGAGTTTTTTCTTTTTCTTTTGTTGCCTCTTTGTTATGGTAAAATACAAGGCAGTTTTCACTAGCAGCCTTTTATATGAGAGAATATGGTATCAAAGGAAGTTGTTTTTTAAATTTTTTTTTATTTCAAGCTTTGCTGTTTGGCGATGCCAGTATCAACACTACATCAAAATAACTCTTATCTCTCTATTTCTCTTTATCTTTTTCTCTCTCTGTCACTGTCCATCCATCTATCTTATCTCTCTTTCTGTCTGTTTAGGATAAAGTGAATATTCGGTAAGTTTCCTTAACTAACCAAAGTAATAGTAAAATACTGCACAATAACGCTAATAACGCTATCTGGAAGTTTTTGTTTTCATCTGGTAGATTAAACCGAAATAGGCTACCGTAAGATAATACCTACTCTAGAAAACTCCGAAAAAGGCAGAGTTCCCCGTACTTAGCGCATGAAGTTATGTATGCAAAACTACGTCAGGGCCGGGAAATACTATCTCCAGGAAAGTTAAAAAGACGAGTTAATTCCTCTCATTCTACGTCAGACCAGTGAGAGATTCACTCTCTCTCTCTCTCTCTCTCTCTCTCTCTCTCTCTCTCTCTTCTCTCTCTGTGTGTGTGTGTGTGTGTGTGTGTGTGTCATCGTTGAGAGACCTCCTTCGCTTCCGGATTTGTCATGAAAGATTTAGCCCGAGGAATGGCATTTTAATGGCATTTAAAACTCAGTGTATGCAGTGCTGCAGCATTTTATTGACAGTTCCCTGCAATGTTACAACTTATTTGTGCCCTTGAAAGCTACATACTTCGTTGTGGTATTTTCACAGCATTTTCACAAACACTGCGTCACCTTGCAAAGCTCCATTGTTTTCGCGGCTCCAGTATCTTCACATCGTGATGTAAAATTTTCATAAAGCTGTTTTGGTGTCGTAGTATTAAAAAAATCATAAAAGATCCATGCAATAATGTATCTTTTTCATAATCACCACAATTTAAATTCTGGCAAGGTTGCCCATTCTTCCGTCATAAAAACCACTGTAATGCTGATAATATTTGCCAGCAATTGGAAAGGAATTGTATTAAAACACTCATTTTCATACTCTTTACACGTTGTAGCTTCCTGTAGGCCTCTCAACTGTAGGGAATTAATGTTCTGAAAACACACCACCGTATGGGTAACCTTTATTTTAGCAGAATTCAACCATTTCTTTTATTTTAATTAAAATCATTTTTTATTTCCTTTATTTACATTTCTGAACGGATAAGTTTTATACCAAAATAATAGCAAGTGTAACTTGAGTAATAAGTGGACTAACGACCTTTCATATCTAATTCTGAACAAAATATAATAAAAGCTGAATATAAGACTCGAATATATGAAAAGCATTAAAATTCTCGCATCAGTGCTAATCAGAGCAGGAACGGGCATCGATGCCTCATCTAAATTCGAATCATGAATAACCAATGTCACAAATTCCATTAGCATTCATTTTATGCCACTGCTGCAACATCGGTGATGAATCAGATTTCTTCATGTTCTCTTCTGTTTCTCTTTTTCTCTCTTTTAACTTTACTCAGAGCAAGGTAACTGACATTCCTTTTCTCTTTTTTGTCCCTTCAACCTTACTCAGAGCAAGTTGAGTGACCTCATTACCAACATTATTCCAAACAATGGTAGGCCAAGCTCGTCATTTACGAGTCTAGCCACCAGAGGGCTACAAAGCTCGGAGCCAGGACGACCCAAGGTCTCATAAAAGCTAAATTATATCATCAAGGAAGGCCGGGCGAGGATTTGGAGGTGGCCCCCCTGCTGCGTCCCGCTGTCGGCTTAGCTCGTCTTAGGTGGAGGGTGGATCCACCACCTCTTCCGTAGCCCAGTCGTGGAAATTAAGCTCCTCATAAATGTCCGCGGTTGGTGTTCATCGCGACCAACAAGAGGACCCCCAAAGAGGACGTCTCTTTGCAGCAGAGAGATGCTTATCCAGCGAGGTTTCCGAAACAGTCTCCCCAAAACCCCCCCCCTCTCCCCCACGCTCATCGACAGTCCAGCGCCAACTGCAACGGGCTCCACCCCCACACCCCCGCCCCCTACAAACAATCTTAAAGCCAACTTCGTAGTCGAGGATGTTAGTTGACATCGATAGAATCTGAATGGCATGTCACGTTCAACGCCACTTCCTGTATATGTTCATTGGAATTTAAATTATAATTTTTTTTTTCTTTTTTTACAATCGCCTTTTCTTCAGTTTCCTCCTACTGAATCGAATCTGCAGGTCTAAGAGCTCTTGTTGGAGGCGACATAAAGACCAAGCGTGACGAGGTAACAAATGAATATGGCTACCAAATAAGAAGTTACATGACAGCCTTAATAGTGTGATTAACTGGGGCATGAAAAACAACTCTTAAATGAGTATAATTTAAAAGCGGAGAGAAATTAAATAAAGGGCGTACTTTCTGAACCGGATTTGCTAACAGCTCCAACACCAAATGCATTCTTCATTTCCATCATTTATTTTCCCTTCAGATTTGAGGTTTCAGAGGTCAGTGTATCGAAAAAGTACGATGAAATCCATCAGTCAAATATCACTGGTGACTATCAAAAATAAATACATATGTGTGTGTAAAGATACATTCCAACATAAAAACGTACATGCACACGTGTGTATGAATTTAGTATTCGTTTTATCATAGCTCAAGAAATATGTAAATAGATGATTAAAAGCTGACAAATAGTATTTCATACTTAGAATTCGAACAATCTTGCGCACGGGCGTGTCTCGGTTTTTATGCTCTCTTCTGAATTGATATTCAACTTATTCGTATTTTTCCCTTTGACAAGCATCATTTACAAACAAGATTTCGAGGAATTACTGCCCATCTGATTGGCACCGTCCATCAAATGTCACCCTTGGATTAAAGTGTTATCAAAACCCTCTTTGACGATTTGGCTCAAAACTGTATTTGAAAATGGATGGATGTACAGTACAATCTATAACTTTTTGTTTATACGAAGGGTATAAACTACGTAACGCCCAAAGAGAGAGAGAGAGAGAGAGAGAGAGAGAGAGAGAGAGAGAGAGAGATTGATTTTTATGAAATTTAGGTTGTCAAGCCAAGCACTGGGGGACTTTCGGCCATCAACGCTCAAGACAGCGAAAAGAGGATAGCTGGAATAGTTGGACAGCCGGATAAAGAGACCCAGAAAATAAACGAATTAATGTACATACAAGGATCTAAAAAGTGGAAATGGGAGGAAACACCACAGTTGCACTAAGAAGTAATGGTTAGAGAGGCTGGACAGCAAAACTGAAGAAAGAAAAGGGAAAGTTGGTAAAGCAAAAACCCACAAAGTGAGTGCAGCTATTGGCCGAAGGGACGTTGGAATGAAACACCCTTTTGACGTGCATACAGTGCACCACGTGAGATGGACTGACGGCACTTTCCACCTACTGAGAGAGAGTTACAAGGAGTTACAAGGATTAGGATGTCTCGAAGACTTTTTAGTCCATCCGACGAGACATCGTGTGCTCACTTTTCTCTTGGAGCAGGTTTACTGTTCATTCGTAGTGTCCTAATGATTTTGTCTAGCTTTCTTCTAAACTCTTCCACACTGCTGGTGGCAGTTTATTCCACGTGTCACATAATCTTGTATGTAAAGAAGTTCCCACAACGGGATGTGTTGTATCTCTTCAGTTCTAGTTTCCATCTATTATTTCTTGTCTGGAGAGAGAGAGAGAGAGAGAGAGAGAGAGAGAGAGAGAGACTGCTGTCTAATTTGTTCAAAGAACGCATTCTGTAGTGTCCTCTTGGACACCAAACGCGATCCGCCACATACAAAAAAAAAATACAGTATAATATTCATGGCCCCAAATGCTTCCGGGGGTCCTAACGGGCGATTCGCATGTCTTTTGATGCCTATCACATTCGGCAAAAACTGTATTGGCCGACACCCGACACCCGACACGACAGACCCAGTGCCTCCCTGACAAAAAGAAAAAAAGACTAAAATGATAAGGAGAGAAGAGGGTTCGGCATGACAGCGAGACTGATTTCCTGAGCCCTGAATCCTCCTCATGGCCGAGTAATTACCATCGGTAATTTCCTGTGCCTTTAATTCCTGAAGATAGGTAATTACTGCCAGTGATTAGACCTTGTCTTTTGTTAGGATATTCCTCATCAATATGCGCAAAGGGGCGGGAGAGAGGGGGAGGGTGGGCGGCGGGACAACGTTAGAAATTCATTACTACCTATCTTAAGAATGAGATCATGCAATCGTGCAGCGAGATGGGGAGGAATTATTTAACGAATTGGTGAAAGGAAAGGTAGAGATAGAAAGGGGGACCTAGAGAAAAAATAAAATAATAGACGAATCTTGCTATACGCTTTCCGGAAGGTGGGGACGGGGGTGGGAGGAGATGGACTAGAAAGGGGGTGAAAGGGGTTGTGTTTCCTTTGTCTTCGCTCCCCGCTGACAGTTCCACACTGTCATTAGCTCCGCTGAGTTTCTCTTTTTTTCTTTTTTAATTCCGACTATCGAGGATTTTCGGATATATAATTATATACGGGAGGGACATCGACTGGCTGCACGGAAAAAAAAGAAAAAAAAAATACACCGACAGTAATGTAATATATTCGCGCCTAGGCCATGTCACACCCTTGACAAAGGACGCTAGCCAACGCTGTCTGTTCCATATACCATTATGATAGAGAACATTGAACAAAAGATAAAAATGTCTGTCAAGTTTTTTCAGGGACGTAGGAGTGAAGAATGACAATAGTGCAATAAAGAAGTTACTGTGCAATGATGTGCTGTATGTTAATTGCTGAAGATAATTGGCTAATCTTATCCGTTATGCAATAAGTATGAAATACCTTTCTGTAGTTGCGGACGTATTGCATGCAGTTAAAAGTAAGTCCATTTTATTTTGGTTTGGACGCCTGTGTACATGCTCACAAATATATATAGTTTGACAAATCAACCAGATTTAGATGCCTTGGTTCCCAGCTGCTCGTAGCAAAAAAAAAAAAAAAAAAAAAAAACTAAACAAATGAAAAAAATCAAAGGAATGAGTAAGTGAATAAAAAGTAACGTACAGTCAAAAACGAATCAAAAGTCACCCTATACATTTTCTCTAGAATTCTGCTCTTCGATGTGCTCCTTTTCTACCACTGGAGTTTCCACTGATGAGATCAAAAGCCACGTCAATCAGGATCATTTTTTATGACATCGTCAAGTGAACATTTACTGCTACGGAATACATCAAAGAATCCTGAGAGAGAGAGAGAGAGAGAATGTGTGTGTGTGTTTGTGAGAGACAGACAGAGGAGGGAGAGAGAAAGAGAGAGAGAGAGCGAGCGTGTGTATGTGTGAGAGAGAGAGAGAGAGAGAGAGAGAGAGAGAGAGAGAGAGAGAGAATGTGTGTGTGTTTGCGTGTATAAGAGAGAAAGCGTGCGCGTGTGCATGTGTGTTGTGAGAGAGAGAGAGAGAGAGAGAGAGAGAGAGAGAGAGACAGTGCGCGTGTGCGTGTGTGAGTGAGAGAGAGAAAGAGAAAGAGAGAGAGAGCGAGCCGAAACCTCTTTCATGTTATTGATCATTTAAAGCTAAAAGTCTTCTCAGATGAGGAAATATATAATCATCGAAACCAGTGACATCATCACTTAACATCTGAGAGCAAAAGCAAACCGTAATATTCATCGCTAAAAAACTGCCAGAGGCTGGAAACAGAATGCAGCCGTGAAGTCCGACAACAAACAAGCCCGAAGTGTCGACAGTCATCGCTTTAATTCTTTCGGTAAACTTGCAATAGGGTGTTTGATCCTCTCCGGCATTATGGTAATCGGGTTGGAGCAGAATCGGATTCCTTCACATCTGCCCTTGTGTCGGATTCCCTGTCTTTCGTAATCCCGGCGTTTCTTAGATGCTAAATTTATTCATCTATTTACTTGTATATTCAGTTATCTGTCTATCTATTTGACAGTATTTACACGCAATGTTGCGATTTTTAAAAATAATGCTATTTTTATTTATTCGTTAGTTTATTTACCACATTTTGATGTGATATTTAGTCTGACACTTAGCAGCTGAACATAGATGAATGATGAAATGAAACAAAAACTGATTTCCGCCAAGTAGTTTGATGACGTCATCATTCTTTTTGCTATTAAGGTAGCTCGAATTTCAGTAGTACTTATCCCTTTCGACTCTCTGACCGCATTGTGACCCATTGCCCCTTGAATCCTCAGGCTTTTATTCGTAATATGGGATGACCTAAGCTTACAGAGAATTCCTCGATTATTAATAAAGTCTAATTTTACAGGTGAGTAAAATCTGGTTTTCTTTAATCATTTAGCGGAACGGGGCTTCGAAGCATGTACACGAGAGAGAGAGAGAGAGAGAGAGAGAGAGAGAGAGAGAGAGAGAGAAATGGCATTCAATTCCGTTCTAAGTTCGTCGTTTCACTTATGGTGGGTATTTTTACATACGGGCAAATACGCCCCTTTCCCTAAATGAGTAAAACTGTGAAAAGCCAAATGATTCCAAATAGGTGTGAAATACATTTTTATGAGAATGGCTATATGTTACAATGTTACTAAGATAATGCCTATCTGTTACAATGTTATTAAGATAATGCCTATCTGTTACAATGTTATTAAGATAATGCCTATATGTTACAATGTTATTAAGAGAATGCCTATATGTTACAATGTTAGCAAGTCAATAGAATATGAAAACTATAATGACAGAGGACAAGAAAAATACAAATGCTTAAAAAGTGGGGGTTGTGTGGGGGGGGGGGGGCCACTTACCTAGGGGTAGGGGGCGGCAGGAAGGGAACTTCTCGGTTGAAAAAAGGGGGGTTGGGCGTTGGGTGTCTTTGGGAAAAGCGACTGTCCTGGGGTATGAGATGGACCTTGAGCGTTATATGGGTGTATGGAAAGGGACGAAGGCTATACTAAAGTAGATATGGGCACCTGATGGAAAAAGGGTATCTGAGCCTATGCTGGAAACAACCAGTCTCGTGGACAGCCCTCTAATTACCCGGAAGGCATTGATTTATTTATTATCTCTCTCTCTCTCTCTCTCTCTCTCTCTCTCTCTCTCTCTCTCTCTCTCTCTCTCCGTGTGAGGTGTCCATACTTTAAAAGGAACTTTTTCAACCTCGATTCGAGAATGATGATTATTCGACCCTCGTGGAGTAGTGATTAAAACGAATCTCTCTCTCTCTCTCTCTCTCTCTCTCTCTCTCATATAATTAATGGCAAGAGGCGCCAAACCTTTTCTTTCTCCCTATTTTCCATTTTCATTTTTATCGGGGTAGAGGCGTTAAGCCAAATATATAGCTGTTGGCCTAAGAGTTTACTGATATATTTTATGTTGGTTCCAGATATCTAAAAAAGAAAAATGGGAGAGAAAAGAATAAGAGAGTAAAAAAAAAAAAAACCTAACCCCTTGGTGTGATTCATAGCGACCGAGGCGTCATTTAGAAAAGCTATTATTTTTCAGAGAAAAGAAAGAGATATGCTGGTCTTTGGTTGGTAAGGTTCCATTTATCAAGAGGCAGTTTCGGGGTCTCGCCATTCCCCAAAATAAATAGCAATTCAGGGCAGCATCAACGCAGGGGAGGTGTTTGTTCTACGGCCATTTATACTCTCAAAAAAAAAAAAAAAAAAAAAAAAAAAAAACTATAAAAGCGACGAAGAGAGAAAATCACGGACATTCATCGCTGCTCGATTGTTACGGATTTGGCGCGCTCTAAGTGGGACCGCTATCTAAAGAATCAGTTAACCACGCGTTATCAAAGGCGTCGTGACGTATCTATCAAGCTGATCGCCGTTCTTCCTCATCCCCTGATGGCTATGAAACCCGTCATTGTGATCCGGTGAAACCAGGTCGATTTTACTTATTAGGCGAAAGACGTCTACTTCATTAAGAGTCCTCTTCTCATTTCCCACATTTTACCTTCACTCTTCCACCTACGTAACATTTTTCTTATTATTTTTTTTACTGATCGCATTTTATAAAGAACTGAAATCTGGCGCTCGTCATAAATATCGTCTAGAACAAGAGAATTTACTGCCTACGCTCTGACCTCGTCGTGAACTACACCGTTATCAAGGGCTTCATAAGGAACCGTCTGTTTGGGCGCCTACGCCATGCGTGATTTAGTAGATTGGCAGGTAGATGTCATGACTTTTTCTCTTTGTTTACGATATAAACAACGTAAAACCTGTCAAGCTATCACCACCCTTTTACCTGGACAAGGATTTTATTGTTACGCGGATGTGGGGCTCTATATTATTACGTTAATTTTAGAGCAATCAGCAATGTTGATTTCAATCGCGCCCAACGGGACATATAAACGAGTGTGCGACTCGGAGTTTACATTTTGTGTAGAAGGAAAAGCTTCTCGCAAGTGTTAATCTTATCATGATGTTAATAATTTGCTTATGTTATTCTACTCGTATGGCTTTCTGTTTGTCGTATCCGTTGTTGCATTTGTTGTTCTAGTGATGAAATTGGCTAAATAAGAACATTTTCATTATGATACCTTTCCCCATTAGCCAACAAAACCGTTCCTCGAATCATAGTATCAGCTATTCGCATTTTATCAATAAAAAAGGACAATGGAAATAAATAACTGAAAAATTCTAGCACAGAAACTCTCAAGAGTGATAAAATACGGTGAAATTTAATACAATGTAACACGGCCTAAACGACTTCGCATCATTATCTGTTAAAACTTGCTCACGAAGAAGAATTAAAAAAAAAGTATCCAGAAATAAACGCAATATCGTTTGCATTGCAAAATCCTTACGCACCTCAAATACACCGCTCCTGTATCCCCCTTGTGTCTCCTGACTGATAACTCTCATATGGCATTCTTTTGTAAGCGTAGTCTCACCCCTTCCTGTCCCATTCACTGCTAAACCGCAGAATAAAGGGTGAGACTTTCCGCGCCCCTCTCCTCAAACCATTGGTTAGGATTCAGCAGGAATTACAATCACCAACACAAACAAACACAAACACAGACGCCCGCCTCCGACACTTTTTTTTTTTTTCTTTGGGTACTAACGACATCTGTCAGAGAGAGACTTCGAACTACCGGCAATCGGCAACTTCCTCTTTTTGGGAAGGCTCCCCAATGTTCCTTTTTTTTCGATTTTTTGACTCGGCTTCTTTGATTGCACCTGCCCCAGGTTTTTGATATTTCTGCAAAAGGATTGTCTTTGGTTTACAGGATTTCATATGTGTAAAAAGTTGTGTGTGTGTGAGTGTGTGTGTGTGTGAGAGAGAGAGAGAGAGAGAGAGAGATTTTCATATACTGTATATACCTACACTTGGGATAAATGAGCTATATATATATATATATATATATATATATATATATATATATATATATATATAATATATATATATATATATACACATACAAACCCACCTGCACGCGCGTGTAACATAAAGCATGCGTGTAATCCCCGTAATGGCCTGACAATCCAGTGATTTAATGTTTTGGAGTCCTCTCTCTCTCTCTCTCTCTCTC
The DNA here is from genome assembly GCF_015104395.2 of Macrobrachium nipponense. Taxonomy (NCBI): domain Eukaryota; kingdom Metazoa; phylum Arthropoda; class Malacostraca; order Decapoda; family Palaemonidae; genus Macrobrachium; species Macrobrachium nipponense. The sequence goes on from NC_061089.1 coordinate 57,432,535, forward strand.
TCTCTCTCTCTCTCTCTCTCTCTCTCTTTCCTCACCCTTTCAGCCATTATACGGCTGGTGCGTGTAACGTTTAAAGGTGGCCATCTACCACCTGGGATCTACCAGGCTTACGATGACTGCTTCGGGCGGAGGGCTCTAAACCCCTTTCTCGATTTACGGTCGGATATGTAACCTCAGTGTTTCATAAGCCCCGAAGTGATCTTTATTGAAACCAATAAAAGAACTTCTCTCTCTCTCTCTCTCTCTCTCTCTCTCTCTCTCTCTCTCTCTCTCTCTCTCTCTCTCTGTGTGTGTACCTGTAATTTGCAGTACCAACACGCAATTCAGGCTTAAGCTACTGGAAAAGAACAGAACTGCCCTGAGAGTAATATGGTTTACAGAAGGTAAGTAATACAATCAAATGCAATGAGACGGAAGCCCTGAGCTCACATGGTCAGCACACAACGTACCAAAAACCACCTTTCTTATATATATATATATATATATATATATATATATATATATATATATATTATATGTATATATATTCATCTATATATATATGTAAGTGTTTACATAATAAAAATATGGAATGTTAGTCCATATATATAAAAGTCTAAAACTAAAGAGGTCAACCAGATTGCTTGCAGGAATGTGATCAGACTAGAGACGCTAAAGATGACGTATACAATAAGTATGTAGGCTAAGATAACATGCCGTCACCTGTAGTCATTCAATTGTTTATAAACATTAGTCCAAGCTCCCTGCTTGAGACAACTACCGCCTACTGATCTGTAAGCGTGGTCTCATTTGATTGTGTTCGTATGAAACTATGTCATTGTATGTATGTTCATATGTTCGAACTACTGTCTGTTCCTTCATAACTTGTAACAGAGATGGTAGACAAGCAGAACAGTGTTAGCTATCGTCATTAGAAGACCTGTACCTCTTTACCTAAGCTTTATCATGTAGAGGAATAGGATTAGCCATCATCATTGGCAGAAGCGATCAAGCTATCGTTATTAGAAGACTTGTACAATCATATCTGATCTTCACCATGTAAAACTTCAGAAGAATATATATTTTTACACTTAGTGTTTTCTACAAGAACCTCACCGAACCATGAGTTTAACACATCGTCGTAAAGATAATACCGACTTCGTAAGTGATCTACAAAACCCCAGACACTCCATTGAAGATGGAAGTGCAATACCAACCGACTTAGCGTATAGATTATCGCTAGTCTAACATTACCTCATAGGGCGCCTTATCATACAAGGCACAAGCCCTAATATTGGTGGCCAGCGACCAGAAGAACTCTACAACGTCCTACGAAGAAAAAACAGAATAATAAATCATGAAGTCAACGACGACGAAAGCAGCAGATTCTTCAAGCAACCTAGTATCATCATTAGTGAGCGACTTCAGAAAACAACAAGATTCGTCAAGCAACTTAGTATCATCGTTAGTGAATAACTTCAAGAAACAAAACCGACGTGTCCTTTTCCTACGGCAACGGAAGCTTCGTCTCTCATTAGAATCATTCAAGAAAACATCGTTAGTGAGCGTTTCCGGCACTGCAAGAAACAAACCGAACGCGTCTGCAGCATCGGTTTTTCAAGGGCTCGAATCATCGAAACAACGCGCACGGGGGAAACTGAAGCCAAACCAGGTCGTCCGCTAAATAGAGAAGGAGGACCAAGGCCGTGTGTCGTTATAGGAACACCGTGACTTCCCACAAAAGCAAGCTAAGTACAATTTTTTATTCATTTGGAGTAACTTTGAGTGTTTCCTTTACAGGTCGAATTTCGTTATTCCTGTGGCTGAAGTTACGAGACATTCTTAATCTTACTTTTTTACAGAAATTATCTACATCATTGAGATTTCGCTACTGCGAGTTTTTATCTTTGAGTGTCTGTTTCCAGAAGTTCTACTGAAATATCATAATCATATACTATGTTAATTTTATCATTTTGGGTGATTATTAATCCCTTACGTAACAAATCATATTAAACAGTGAATATGCGTTTACGCAGTGGACGTCTGTATTTATACAGATGCATGGATAGGGTCGTTAAGCACCGTAGTGATTAGAAAACACACAAAAACAAGTGGAACACCCGTACAAATCTAGATAAATTAGAGGTAACACTATTTCGGGTCATGACAATAAATGCTCCTTTGCAAGTCCCGATCGCAGTTTTAGCCTTGAGTTTTTTGAGTTATATAAAATATCGAACCTCAATGACTCAACTTAACTTTAAAATATGGCTGGATTGCAAGGAATAACATGTCTGTAAAAAACTTTCATCAGGCTAAATGCGCTGACCAGGATCCCTCACTATTTCAAATTTTAGCAAAGAATGAAGTACAAACAGTTAATATTGAATACAGTAGAGATAACTTGTCTTATTAGTAATCGCTCAGTTCCTAATAGTTCGTCATTCATTGCTTTATACGTAACCATCAACATAATGCTAAAAACACACAATACGTTGCCGATGGTAATAAAGAGAAGGATCCCAATTATTACAAAAAGAAATAGAAACAGTAGCCCGTTCAGAATCAAACAAGCAAACTCGGTGACAAATGATCATTCAGGTCTTTGGAGCCAAGATAAGATATCTACCTGGGAAAGCAAATATCATAGCTGACGCATTATCCCGCAAATCCCGCACCATACTGCAAAGAACCATTAATTAGACTGAAAAATATAGAAATATCCGTGCCTATTGTTAAAACCGTATCTAAACAAGAAAATTCCTTAAACCAAGAGATCGCGAGCATTGAATATCTGGGTCGGAGCGCAGAACTGTTACAAACTGAACAAAGCAAGAGTCAGCAGCAATAAGCAAAAAATAATAAAACACTTCGAACGAAAACAGGGCGTCAGCAGCAGCTAAAAAAGCAAAAAACAATAAACACTTCGAACGAAACAGGGTCAGCGGCTAAGCAAAAACAATACACACTTTCGAGCAGAAACCCTAAAGCAAAAGTATACTTAAGGTATGTGTATCAGAATAATGTAATCAAATGTAGTATTATATGTAGGTCCGTGACGAGGTAAACCCGAAGAACACAGCAGATGACTAACGACCAGGTATTAATAATAATCTCTTTCATACCAATCGTCATAAACTGGTTGCATTCCGTCATCCAGGGTTCCCTACTATGTCACAGAAAGCCAAATCACTATTTTACTGGCCTACAATGCTTACAGATATAAAAAGCACATAACTGATTGTAACACGTGTCATGAAGACAAGGGACACACTAAGACACCTGTCAGTTTAAGGGCCTATCCTGTGCCAAATCAATCCTTGAAAGAATATACGTAGAATTATTAACAGGAATTACGAGTCTGACAGAGGGAAAAATTTTAAAACACTTCTTAGTGTTAATAGTTCCTTGACACGTTATATAGAATTGGATAGCACTAAAAACAAACGCATTGCCAATTGTGCGTTACGAATATTTAGAGTGCTAAATCAATAAATATGGAATTCAACACATAATAATCTGTGACTCGGGTGGTGTAAATCAATAATAATCTCCTTAAAACGTTGTGTGAATTCCTTTCCATTAAGAAAACCAATAATATATTTGATCACCCAGAGTCAATCGGTTTGGTAGAATAACGGATAATTAAATAGGAAGTGTCAATGTCTTACGAGTTACAACTCGTGATATTGGATCCGACCGGATTATAGCGGTTCTCGCGGTTTTAAATACCTTTATCATTTATATCTTGTATCTATAGAATTGATGCCGCAAGTAGCCTTATACGGTACGCCGCTAGAACACTTTTCCGCATATTCAAGCCAACCATTAATTTATCAAATATATATAAAAAATATATAAATAAATAAATATAAAAAAAATAAAATAAATATGGATACAAGTGGAGTCAATATAATACACTCCGTAAGAAGTCGGAAGGGTTACAAATTATAATAAAAAAGGAATCACGATAAAATCAATAAGCAAAACGTAACCATAGATAATTAAATATCCAAATAGTATATATGCGTAAAGATTTGAACTCTAACTTAACGCTTTAGTAATGACAAATAAGCTAAAAGTTCAAACACATATCCAAAATTTACTGACATATTGTCTGTCCCCGGTGATTTATATTCGTAGTCAATGAAAAAAAAAAATTAAATAAATAAATAAATAAATAAATTAAACTAATAATAAATAAAATAAATAAAATAAAATAAAAGAGATTTTAAAGTCAGGAAGTCTAGAAGTGAAAATGTTATCTATGAAATAATCCTATATGAATCTTATACAGGGCTAATAATATATATAGAATTTGTATGGAAACCTTTTTCATATAGTTTGAATAAGGAATATTTATTTAACATAATGCCAACATGAAACTAATATATTGTTCAATTTTGGTACTGTTGTTTTTTTTTTTTTTGTTTTTTTTTTTTTCAGACATTCTTCTCATGTGGGTCGAGTATTAAAAAAAAAAACAAAAAATTATCCTAAAAGTCGTATCTCTTACAGCAAGTAACGTAACTCTTAAGCTGGTGACGACGTCATCAGTTCTAGAAGGTCTGTCGCGTTTGCCGTATCAGCATTGATTCCTTTAACCTCAAATATGCGCTTGCAAAACAGATTGACTGGAGAAGGAATGCTTAGCCCGAACTTCTCATGGGCAAGGCAGACGTTAGGTACAAGTGTCTATCGGTATGCGCAATGCAACTTGCAATCATTTTAAAATTAATACACAAAATAAGGAAATAGAATTTCTATAACATCAAAATGAATTAATTTTTTTTTCTGAACCTCATAGACATTTAGAAGTATCAAGTCATGGGAAAATGTCGCATTTTCTTGAAAAACCCAAAGTTATTTAGAAATTAGTTACATAGTGGGTTTTTTTTCGTTGCATCTCCTACCTATTAATAAAGTTTTTAAAAAAATTAACCTCAGAGGATGCGCACGAGAAAATTGAATATGAAACTTTTGTTAGGGCACATAGAATCATGATTAATATTCTCTTTGACTCTTATGCTGCCTGGCAATCTTACAAATAGCTCCATTTTCCACTTCTTTGTCTAGTAACTTACTACCAGTAATATCGAATTTTCTTTGAGATTCGTATTGATATCTATTTATTTTTTATAATTATGGATATTTTTACGAGTCATCATAGACCTGGATAGGTTCACTCATTGTTAATGCCATGGATAAAAAGTTTGTACAGCGGACTCTTCTGAATTCCAAAATATCAGCGAATTCATGTGGGTTAAGTCTGGTCTAAATGGCTCTCTCCCCTCCCCTGTATTTGGATGTTGTCTGAATTTACTTTGCCCTTGTGACAAGTATAATTTCACTTGCAGGCTGATTAATGGAACCTGGTTACAGTATCCTGCAGTACGAGAGTTTCACATAGCAACTTCAAAAAATCGTTCGTCGCAGCGGACGACTACAGTCAAGTAACAACCGCCTACAATGTGAAAGGAATTTCATGGACTTCTTCGACCGACACCGTATCTCGTCGTTAATCTCGTTTTAATGCGGAACGCTCCAGCGGCTGTCGGAATTCGACTACAAAAAGGGACATACTTCCGACAATTACGACCCGAAGGATATTCAACTCTACTTTGCTGGCGAAGGACTCGTGCTGGGATGTTTTTTTTATTCATCGCGAACGTAATCGTGTAGCTTAGGATGCAGAGAATAAGTATGAGCGCAAAAATAGAACGTTGGACCCGCCCAGGCAAATTTTCCCCTTGTTTTAACCATTGAAAAAGGCCGTTTCAATTGGCTATAGGTGGTTGTCTGGAACTGTGTAATGGACGAAAAGTTGTTCGAACGCTAGTTAAAAGTGAAGTAGTATAACCTCGGTCATGTATCCTATATATATAAAGTGTCATGTATCCTATATATATAAATGATCATAAATAACAGAATCGAAATATATTTTTTGCGTGTACGCACTAGGAATCTATATATAATTGATCATAAATAACAGAGTCGAAATATATCTTTGCGTGTACGCAATAGGAATCTATTTAAAGTGCACATATATTAATCATAATTATATGAATCCATATACATATGTATTAACAAATCAGGTAGCCTATAATCAATCTGTTACCTTTTATCTTACCAATATCTGGCAGTTATTTATGAGTTAGTATATGAATAATGAATCAGATATATAACAGTTAGCATAAAAATCAACGAATCAATCAGCATAAACATTAATGATTTTATCAATTCATATATGAAATTTTTTATCAGTTAAAATATGATTTTTATCATGTTAATCTTCATTCTATGCAATTATCAGAGTACATTAGTATTTTCTGTAGCATATGTATCTTAATGAGATGAAGTGAAAAACTGTATCATTATATATATCATGTGATCACTATTATTTACCAATATCATTGTTTTATATTTATTACTTGAATCAATTCATGTACACCATGAATTTTTATTTTTTATTTACTTATATATATATATATTCACATAGTGTCTGTATCACACTCCTATAAGTCAAATGCAAGTCAAGTTTGAGTAATATTCAGTAGTTGGTTTTGGGTAGCTGACCGAGCTGATGTAAATGTTTACATAAAAAAATATGGAATGTGAGTCCATTCAATATTAAAAGTCTAAAACTAAAGAAGGTTCAACCAGATTGCTTGCAGGAATGTGATCAGACTAGAGACGCTAAAGATGACGTATACAATAAGTATGTAGGCTAAGATAACATGCCGTCACCTGTAGTCATTCAATTGTTTATAAACATTAGTCCAAGCTCCCTGCTTGAGACAACTACCGCCTACGTGATCTGTAGCGTGTCTCATTTGATTGTGTGTTCGTATGAAACTATGTCATTGTATGTATTGTTCATATGTTCGAACTACTGTCTGTTCCTTCATAACTTGTAACAGAGATGGTAGACAAGCAGAACAGTGTTAGCTATCGTCATTAGAAGACCTGTACCTCTTTACCTAAGCTTTATCATGTAGAGGAATAGGATTAGCCATCATCATTGGCAGAAGCGATCAAGCTATCGTTATTAGAAGACTTGTACAATCATATCTGATCTTCACCATGTAAAACTTCAGAAGAATATATAATTTTTTATACTTAGTGTTTTCTACAAGAACCTCACCGAACCATGAGTTTAACACATCGTCGTAAAGATAATACCGACTTCGTAAGTGATCTACAAAACCCCAGACACTCCATTGAAGATGGAAGTGCAATACCAACCGACTTAGCGTATAGATTATCGCTAGTCTAACATTACCTCATAGGGCGCCTTATCATACAAGGCACAAGCCCTAATATATATATATATATATATATATATATATATATATATATATATACATACATACATACATATATATATATATACATATATTATATATATATATATATATATCTATCTATATCTATTATATATATAGATCTATATATATCTGTATATATATCTCATATAGTATATAATATATATATATCTATATCACTTTTATATAAGTCATATCACATTACCGTGATTCATATACATATATCGAGCTACAATGTCCTTTAATATCTAATTCGCTCTACCTCGGAATTAATATATTTTCATATATGCTTAAACGAATACTTCAGCGCGAGAAAGTATTTGAGGTGAGAGACGGCATAAACCTTTTGTTAAGCCTCTCGCGGTGGTTGAGTGGTATAGCTTCCCTGACGTTCCTGGATTTTAATGTACCTGCGTTCGCGCCCAAGTACAGGTAAATCTATTATCGAGAAAAAATTCTCCTTCGGTTAAGCATATATGAAAATATATTAATCCGAGGTAGAGCGAATTAGATATTAAAGGACATTGTAGCTCGATATATATATATATATATATATATATATATATATATTATATATATATATATATATGTATATGCATACAATCATATACATGTATCGCGTGTTGATATTGGCAATTTCTTGTCAGTAACCGTAGAATTAGTCAGCCATTAAAGTAATGTTAGATACTATTGATTATGTTGATATATATATATATATATATATATATATATATATATATATATATATATATATATATATATATTACTTATATGCTTAGTTTAATTTTTAGGAAGACCATACCTAACTGCAAGGTCTAGATTAGGGGTTCTTAACAGGAGGTACCCATACCCCTTGGGGGTATGAGAACCACATGCTGGGGGTATGAGACTTTATCTCCGGATATTTGTATATATTTGATTTTACCTTGTCAATGTATACAGGGTACATTTTGTAAATAAATAACTATATAAAACTATAAATGCTTTTGATTTTCTTGTTTGTTCTAACCATAGCAATTCATACTTGAAGTATGTATCAAACTAAGTATATTAATTCATATTCTCAACAAATAGGACTTAAGTGAAGTTAAGCAAAGGGGGTACGGAACCATACTGGGCAATTCATTGGGCGTCTGGAGTCATGAAAAAATTAAGAACCCTTAGTCTTGAGAATTATCTCTTGCCTAACAGTAGCACCAACGAAAATGTGTGTATAGGTATACATTAAATTCAATTTTACGTACTCAATAAATATACAAAACTACGTAACCGTTTACCTACCAATACAGGATATACTCGTATGAAAGCGCGCCTTAGTGTATATTGCATTTAAAAGTTAAATTTACCACACAAGCTATACATTACGATGTAAAAACGCTTATATCGTCTATCCTTAAGTACAAAAACTCCCATGGTATTGGAAAAGTTAAAATCTAGTAACTGCATGTCCGTGGCGTAGATTTGTCCGTTCATCTAAAAGTTAACAGTAAGAAACCAAATGAATAGTATTTATAACTATATGCGATTAACCTATAACAACGACGAACGATATCTTTTGCTCATTGAACAACACTTCTAAATCACTTCTAAATCAATGACTGCCTCACCATCGTCTCCACCCACCCCCACCCCAACCCAACCACCCGTAGCATAAGCGTTTTCCATTTCTTATTCCCTAGAATTGCATATGGGTAACGTCCTTGCTGTCTCCTAATGGAAGCGGGTAGAGATAAAAAGAAAGCCGAAGCCTACCTGTCACAAGATGAATCCCCAGCCTCCTGAAATCCAAAAGAAAGACGTTTTGTTAATTTCTAGGGATAGATAAATGAGTATATTAACTAATAAGTGAATAGTGAATGAATAAAATAAATAAAATTTAATTGTTCAGACATAACTAAAAATCTTTCTTCCTTCAAGAAGCAGTTCTATGTTCTTTCGTGGTTAAGCTCCATTTTCCTTCATATTCCTTTCCGGGTCTCCATCAGGTTTGGGCTACAAAATGTGCTTAAGGATAGGAATGGTGCCTAGGGATAGGAATTATGAGGCAAAAATGGTGTATGAACTACGAAGCAATTTTGCATCATGAAGATTCAGAGCCATTGGTCCAAGATCGGGTCCTTAAAAGGTAGGTGAAGTCTATGAAAGAGAGAAAAATAAAGAACCGAACGAAAGCAAATACTGATCAGGAAGACAAGTGCAGATTTGCATACCCAAATATGAAACATTATGGCCTTTATAGTAGAAGTAAATAACGTTTAAAATGCTAGTAATCCAGGGGTAAGCTAAGTAACAAAGAGCTGTTATAGACTGTTACAAGTTCTTAACATGATAAAATTATCATTCGAAATGTGCAAATATTCATATGGAACAAACATAAAAAGCCACTGGCATGCAAAATAAGCTTACACATAGGAAAATGCTGTAGAGCAAACTAAGAGAAAAATAAGGAAGAGAAAAGTATACTCAAGGAAAATTCATATACATAAATAATTACACACAAACACAGTAATGAAAGTTTTAAACAAATGCAGCAGTGTACAATTCTCAGAAGCATCATTACTGCACCTTTTTAACTTATAATCCAGATTTCTTACAACGCTCTGAATATCAGAGAATTCTCCATCAGTAATCACAATTGTACTGTTTCTGGTACAGATCACTATTCCTAATAGATCACTATTCCCATCAATCACTTCCAAAGATGCATTGTGAGTTAGAGAGAGAGAGAGAGAGAGAGAGAGAGAGAGAGAGAGAAGAGAGAAACGATTCAATGGTCTATTTTTGTAAGGAAAAGTCATGAAATTCAGCATTTGATGGAATATTTTTTTTTTTTGATGCATTGTATGTTTTTTTTCAGATCCCTGAAAAGTTACTGAGGTCATTGTTATGTTAAACAGATATGAATCTGATCAGTTTTCATCTAAACACTTCACTAACCTGCTCAGCGCTCAGAGAATCCTACGATTTCAATTCCAGGGGGTTGTTCGACGATCATTTCAAAGGACAAAACCACGAATACAATCACTTTCTTATGATAACAACTTGTATCTCAGCTACGGAAAACCCAGAATCCGTGTCAGATGAAAATCACCAACAGGTGGCAGTGTAATTTCAATCTTTGATGCACTTAACTCCCAACTCACAAAGCCATATCATTTTCCAGGGACTATCCTCAAAAGAACCTTTTCTTTTTTTTTTTGTTCGTTTTAATCTCCGCTCCTTTCCGCAGTATATATTCGGAGGGTCACCCCGCCCCCCAACACACAAAAAAAGGGAGATTTAGGAAGCCGCGGCATAAACCATAAGAGGACCCGCGATCCATCGCACCCGAATCGATGGAATCTTGTGCTTTAATGAAATTTATAATCCAGAAGTGAGCCTTTAGCCTCTCTCAAATGGCACACTACGGTACCATAACTTACGTCACAAATGGCTGCCCATCTTCTAAAGGGCAAAATGGCCGCGGGTTACGACTAAAGTTGGAGATAATTAAAGGATTATAAGTAGTCAGGACCTTTCTTTTATGCCGGTCTCTCTCTCTCTCTCTCTCTCTCTCTTGCGTTCTAACTCTTCTTCTAACATGATAGATATATGGAAACAAGTTGTCAATCATTTGGATATTAATTTCGAGATTTTTGATGGCATAATTGTCATTTTTAAAAAATGCGTCTCTCAACATTCGATTAAACCTTGAATATTGAAAGAAGTTACATCCTTGACTCATCAGTAAGTATAGAGTGAATTACTAATAAGTAATGTATAAATGCATACATACATGAACACACACACACATATATATATGACGTATTATGTATATTATATATATATATATATAATATATATAGTATATATATATATATATAATATATAAAGGTTTTTTTGCCACGAAGGAAAAAAATGAAAAAGCGAGATATCCAAGAACTTTGGCAAAAAACCTTTATTTATACATAGCATCACGTTTTATATACTTCGTGATCAAGTTATTCATATATATATATATATATATATATATATATATATATATATATATATATATATATATATATATATATATATATATATATATATGTGTGTGTGTGTGTTCGTGTATGTATGCATTTATACATTACTTATAAGTAATTCACCCTACACTTACTGATGAGTCAAGGATGTAACTTCTTTTAATATTCAAGGTTTAATCGAATGTTGAGAGACGCATTTTTTTAAAAATGACAATTATGCCATCAAAAATCTCGAAATTAATATCCAAATGAATCTTTCAATGCTTTGGAGATGGGGTTGCTAACCCTACGACTAAGACCCCACAGGTGAAATTAAGCTATATGAAACTTGCTTCTGGTTTTCCTTCCCAGTCTCCAGTCAGTAATCCAGCTTACTGTATGATCCAGAGTTGATAAACCGTCTGTTAAAGAAACAAAAATACAGCGAAACTTGCATACGTATTCTAAATATCAAAAGAAATCTATATAATTTTTACAAAGCTAAATGTTTTGTCTCTATATCGAAGATTGGTATGAGTGGCATATCTAAATATGCAAAACGGGAAAAAAATAAAAATAAAAAAAAGAGAAAAATCATAAATCGTTAATGACCAATAAACCACTTTACAATGGCCAGCCGATTTCTTAATGAGCAGCTTGTAGGGAGCGTGTAACAAGCAGACGTTCCGCTGGGAATGCAAATGTAAAGTAACAGGCGTTCTTGAGCCTACAACGGGAAATGCTATCGCGAGATCACGCTTATGAGATAAAAGGCGGTCGTAAGAGTATGAATAATTCAGCGGAATTTGTTTTTGTTAGCGCTTCTTTTCACTTTACGTCTCTTCTATATTTTTTTATATATCCATTTTAACGTACAGTCATACCTTGCTCAAAATCATGAAGACAAAACATGCTCATTTAATTTTGCCTTCAGTTGAAAATCAGGAAAACGAATCGCACCCTGCTCAAAATCTTGAAGGCAAAAAAGTTAATTTCATTTTTCGTGCAGTCGTACTTTGCTGTTGATTTAATTTTTCGTTCAGTCGTGTTTTGCTAAAATCATGAAGACAGAAAAGGTTAATTTCATTATACCTTCAGCTGCACCTAGCTCAAATCATGAAGATAGAAGAGATTAATTTCATTGTACCTTCAGCTGCACCTTGCTCAAATTTGCGCGGACAAAAAGGTTAATTTGATCATACCTTAGGTCGTACCTTGCTGAAAATCATGGAGATGAAAAGATTAATTTAATTTTACATTCAGTTTATCTCGATAAAATCGTGAAGACAAAAAAAGTTAATTTAATTTTGTCTTCAGTCGTACTTCACTAAAATCATGAAGAAAAAAAATTATTTAATTTGACCTTCAGTCTTACCTCGCTAAAATCATTTTGCCTTTAGTCGTACCTCGTTAAAATCATGAAGATAAAAATATATTTCATTTTACCCTCAGTCGCACCTCGCTAAAATTATATACACAAAACGGTTCGTTTCATTCAAGGCCAATATAGTACTATATTGGCCTTGGTTTCATTTTACCTTCAGTCGTACCTCGCTAAAATCAGGAAGACCAAACTATTTTACTATCTACTGTGATTCATTTTTCTATATATATCATCAAAAGCCTGGGGATAATAAAAAAAAAAATACATATAATGCTTGGAAATATTATTGACATAATTTTGGTTCAATATTTGAAATGATCTATGATTGCAAAATGTCGGCTGATGTCATTATTTTCTTACTGGGGTAATATTTACATGATTCTGACACATCTAATCAGTTTTGTCGAGTGACTGAGACGGTTGTAATATGTTTCTGTATATTACGTAAATGAACACTTGTCATGAAAAGAAATAAGAAAATAGGCTACGTAATACCACATGCAGATTAGAAAACATCTAGACCATCAAAGTTAAGGATTATGTAAATGGGTATCAGTCTAAGCAAACAAGAGGATAGGAAAGTGTTTAATGAAAAAAAAAAAGTGGGGTTGGGGTGTGTGGCAGGGTGAGGAAGCAAGTAAATAATTCAGGTTTAAGTTTTTGAGTCAAACGCAAACATTACGAGTGAAATACTGTATAGGTGATGTCTGTGGGAATTTCATTGACACAAGATCGAAAGAAAAAACTGTAGAAACTGGTGAAATAGAATGAAGGTGTCTTCAGTTGCTTTGAGGCAGTGATCTTAAAGCAAGATACAATATAGAAAAGCAGTGAATGCTGAACCAAGCGATCTTCAATAAACTGAGCGTTGGCGTCATGCATAAATAGAGGAAAATATGATGAAATAATCCTATCCTGAATTCTGTATATACATCGACACACACATACAAGGATACATTTCCCAGGCTGTATCACGAATAACTAAAGAACAAAACATTTGTTGTCAAAGAATTCTCAAATAATAAAAGAAAAATTGTCAATTCAAAGATAAAAATAAAGAGTGGCCGCTTCATTTTTATGCAAGTTCTCTTCATTCTTTCACGTAATGAATTTAAATAGTAATCAATGATGCAACCGCATTTGCAACAATATCGTATCGCGTTCCTAGATAGGTATTGGAAGTTGAGCATATACCTTTACATACAGTACTTGGCATATCGAGGGGCACAACAGTACATGTGCACTTGGGACTGTGTACTGATTGTCCTCCCTTGTGGCTTTTGCTTTTTATGGAATATTCCAAAGACGCGTTTGGAAAAAGGGCTGATTCATATGACTCGCAACTACTATCATCGGGTGACTAAATTAAATTTTACCCTAATCTAAAATATGTTGGTTTATTAACACCCCATATTGTTTAGGATCCTGAAACACCTTTCCAATCATACCCGCTAGTCGAATAACCCTGGAGACCATCGTTCGCCTTGAGTGATACGGAAAGCTGGAGATTATTTCATTTAAGATATCTAAAATCATTGCTTTAACCAAATGTCTCCACGCTGTATAAAATTACAACAGTCACTATGAAAGGGTCCCAGAGGTGAAAGAGGCTGGCTGAAGCTGGAGGACGGTAGGTATAAGTTTGATGTTTGTTAACCATTGACTTTCGTTGTTACTCACAAAACATAAGGTTAA
>NC_061089.1:57454397-57464397 GCF_015104395.2 Macrobrachium nipponense
CTGCTATAGCAATTTACGATCACTGAGTAAAACTAAACCAAACAAATGAGCATGCCAGCTAAGGTGATAAAACACAAAGCGTTAAGTCAATTTAACCGGAAACAAACAATTCAATTGGTCTTCCTCTCTCGCTAATTCCTTCCGTCTCGCAGCTCCGCCTGTCATTGCATTCTGACCTTTGATGAAACTGCAAAAGGTTATTCCGAGATTAGACTTGTGAAGGACCTGTGTTTCGACCGTTGGATTCTTCACCCATTAGAATTTCTTTAAAAAGAGAATTAATTCTTGCGGACTGTGACGCCAGTTTAACCAATTCAATCGATTATAATTATTCGTGTGTTTGAAACATGTGAATCATATGTCTATCACCGTACGGGGAGTAGTGCCATCAGTGCACCTCAGGTGGTGCACTGCAGGCATAACTTCAGGTTCTTTGCAGCGCCAATTCGGCCCTTAGCTGCAATCTCTTTCATTCTTTTTACTATACCTCCATTTATATTTTCTAACTTCCAGCTGACTTTCCACCTTCTCTAACAATTGTTTCCTAGTTTAATTACGAGGTTTCCTCCAATACTTCTCAAACCTTCTTACTATCAATTTCCCTCAAATGACCTCATAGGTCACGGCACTTGGCCTAAATTCTATAATCCTTCCTTCCTTCCATACGTCTACATACTAATCGACTCGGCAAGCGTACCTGGTCTATTTCTCGTAAAGGAATGCATTAATACTACTAATATTACTACAAGTAGTAAGAATAGTAGCTGAATAAGAGACCGATCTCCAACCCCTCGACGCTTGAAGCCGGGCAGCAGTTGAACAACAGGCTCTTGTGTTTGTGTGGTCGTCGGCTTTACCAATTCCTCAAATCTCCTTGACTCGGCCCCAATTAGAGGCAACTTGTCCGAACTCACAGATTTAATCTTAATTAGTCTCATTTACGACCGTTCCTCCCCCGGTGGGGTCCGGTATGCAACACGAACGCGAGCGCGCGTTTGCTCTCTCTCTCTCTCTCTCTCTCTCTCTCTCTCTCTCTCTGTATGATGCATTGCCCTTAACGAGAAAGAGATGCTTTTAAGAGCCGGAAAACTTCACGAATTTTTCACCCGGGAGGCCAGGAAAACATCTTTTGCCTCTCCAAAATTTTCCTGGACGACTTTCTTTTGTCTTAATGACTTTAGCGTGCTGTATATATATATATATATATATATATATATATATATATATATATATATTATATTAATTAAATATATCTATATATATATAGATATATATATATATACGTATATATATATATACGATTAATAATATATATATCTACTATCATCTATATATATATATAATATAATATATCTATATTCATATCGATATATATATCTATATATCTCTATATATATAATTATTTTTATAATATATATATAATATATACTATATATCTAGAATATATAATATATATACGATATTATAATATAATACGTAGATTATATAATAATATCTAATAATATATAATATAGATATATATATATATATATCTATTATATATCGATATATATATATTATATTAATATATATATATATAATTATAATATATATATATATAGATATATTTATATATATAGTATATATAGGATATATATATATATACATATAGAGATATATAGATATAATATATATTAATATTATCTATATATATATGATATATAAATATATAGTATCATAATATCTGTATGTATCGTTTATCTATAGATATATATATATACTATATATATATCTATATATAGATATATATATATAGATATATATATATATATATATATATAATATATATATATATGTGTGTGTGTGTGTGTGTGTGTGTGTGTGTGTATGTATAAATATATATATCTCAAGTATAAAACGGTCCATGAGAACACTGTCTTAAAGCTAAGTATTATATTTTTGGGTGGACTAGCTTGGTAAGGACGGAAGGAAGTCCTCCGAAATATAGGCGTTAGCTTTAAACCAGTGTTTTTATGGACCTTTTATACTTAAGACGTATAAATTCTTTTAACAGAAGAATTTATTTTCACACTCACAGACACACAAAGATGCACACACTATATACCTACATAAAAAACATATATATATATATAAATTAAAACCTATATATATATATATATATATATATATATATATATATCTATCTAGTGTATGTGTACCATATATTCATAGTGTATTTACATACTTTTCTTTTATTTTGAAAATTATTGAATACGTCTTAAAAAGGGTACCAAAGTTCATTCACAACATCCATGTAGTTCCTCTGCTTGCTGGTAAAATAATACTCATTTTATTTCAATAATGAACCATAAACATTTTCAGTCACTTCGGAAAGAAATTAACACAAAGTGATTAACATGAATGATTAAAGGCAATGAAATATCAAAAGCGCAGCCGTCATAACGCTTCTATAAAATGTCAAACTGACGAGATTTGCAACATAAAAAATTTATGTTATGTGATAATATCAAGACATTTATTACTTGATCATATATATATATATATATATATATATATATATATATATGAATATTATACACATATACATACATACATATTATATATATACATTATATATATATATATAATATACAATATATACATATATGTATACTTAAATATATAATTATGCAATATATATATATATATATATATATATATATATATATATATATATGATCAAGTAATAAATGTCTTTATATTAAAACTTCTCATAAAGATTTTATGTTGCAAATCTCGTCAGTGTGTGTGTGTGTGTGTATTTAATATGTGTTGTTTCTGTGTTGTGTCAGCTGTGTTGTAGCAGCTGTGATAAAAGTTAAAACATCTATTTCGTAGAAGGTGACCTTCTTCATCAAAAGAAAACGCAAAAGTTTGGCGTAATCTCACATTATACTGACACCAAATGATTATTTATAACATCCGTTACATTAGTGATATTAGAGAGCCGAGACCGTAAAAGGGAAAATATTCTATTTATAAAAAAATTAGTGGCCAATTTTTTCTTTAGTTCTATTAACTTTCTCACAAAATAATTACGATTAATGGTGGTGGTTCTCTTATTAATCTGCTCAAAGAAATCTCGAGGATGAATTTATTTTCATTGTCTTAGAACAGTAAAAAAAATTAATTCATATTATTGTTTTCCAACTCAGTGTTACTGAGAACGGAGACAGCTCAATGAACCAGCTTCCTGAGATACTGTTCAAAACTCGATCGATTTTTGGACAGTTTTTGAAAAAGGAAAGTTATGCTATTATTGATTTTAGTTAATCAAACTATACATAAAATTGCGTTGTCTGCATATCTCAAAAGATTTTTTTGTCATTTTGATTTTGACATCAATGGTTAATTGATTGATTGATTTATGGCTACTAAAGTCGGCGTCACTCCTAACACCAATTAAGTAGGAAATAAATAAAGATTGTCAATCAAGGTAAATTGTGTCACGGCACTTTCCAACTTCACACTTATATATGTATAAACTTAATTATAGTAGCACTTAAGTAGAGCGAACCTTGAATGATAGCACTTAAACTTAGAATATTATTTAAGCAAAGGTAATCTTGACTTGATGTACCAATATTTAGATAAATGGCATTCAAGCAAAGGGACCCTATAATAAAGACATTTAAGTAAAAGGAACCCATATCAGTGGCATTTAAGTAAAGGAAGCCTAATATAGCATCTAAGCAAAGGAACCTAGAATAGTGGAATTTAAGTAAAAAGAAACCTAAAATAGTTTTATTTAAGTAAAGGGAATCTTAGGCTTTGAGTATCAGACAACCAAACTAAGTGTATGTTTTAGTTTTTCACCAACAACCTCCAGTACTACTTTATGTCTGTAAAATTACACGTGTAACACTATTGTGGGATAAATTGATATTTTGGCTTACTTGGGAAGTAAGACTACAAACTACTTTGTTTGTGTGTATGGTGTTTTTACGTTGCATGGAACCTGTGGTTATTCAGCAACGGGACCAACGGCTTTCCGTGACTTCCGGAACTTCTATCACCAGAAATACAAATCTGTAAACCCTCAATGGAATAGTCGAGAATCGAACTCGCGGCCACCTAGGTGGCAGGCAAACTAATTTGTTGTTGTTACTGTTCTTGTTCTTGTTAGGGGGTAGGAAAGGTATAGGGAAGAGCTTAAAAAGGTCTGAAAATGGTTTCGCTTTGAGTTAAATATACAGGAATTTTAGGATAGGATATTTATGATTTATTTATTAGAAGGAAATTTTTTAAAATAAATAATGTGCATGTTACACAGTACATAGAAATTATTTCTAACAAAATGTAGGATATTTTAACTCTCAGTGGTGAAACAATGCTCCATTTGATCATATATTTTAGCACGTTTTGATTTACTTTAAAAAGTTAGGAATATAATGTTTACAACTTATGCGTGAGGAGAAAATCTTGCACGCGTTTCCGAGTTAGCTGGAGGTCAGATAGCTCCTTGTTTGCTTTGCTGTGAACAATGCAAGGTGCCTCCAACAAATTTCTCACAATAAAACCTGTGCTCTTAAATCAAATCTTTGACCCGAGCCAGTCAATTGGTAAATTACACATATTACTATGAACACATAAGTCATTACTTGAATTATTTGTTCTTACAAATGATACAAGTAATGCCTTATGTGTTAAGTATTATGTGTCATTTACCAATTGACTGGCTCATGTCAAAGATTTATTTAGGAGCACAGGTTTTATTTAAATAAATTTGATAAGAGACAGCTTGTATAGTTCACAGCAAAGGAAAAAATGTAATTTATCGCCTGGTTTGTATAAATTAGATCCTATTATTTTACATGTTATGAGACGTCAGTACAAATTGGATAATGTTATCCATTAACTATCATGTAATAAACGTTTGTTAATATGTACTCAGTGTTATGTTGTTTCAAATGGACATATTATCTCATTTGATATTTTGGTAATATGCAATTGCTCAACTGCCATTCTTATTTTATTGTATTCTTTTCCTGTTGTGTGTTTTTAGTTAAAACTGCTAGTTTCTGGCAACGGTAGTTTATACGTTTAAGATTTTAGGTCTTTCTTGGCTACATATACATTGTAAACAATTTTTCTTTCCTTAATAAACAATCCAAGAAGAGGTCTGGAAGACGAAATTGTTGGGAATATTCTAACCATTTACATATTCCATTTTCCCACGTGGAATGCAACTGAATAATAGATCTTCGCGTCTAAGAAGATTACCAGTATTATGTTTATATGTACGCACACACACATACTACTACATACATATATATATATATATATATATATATATATATATATATATATATATATATATATATATATATATATCTTATATATATATATATATATATATATATATATATCGACCTACAAATGTCCTTTAATATCTAATCGCTCTACCTCGGAATTAATATATTTTCATATATGTTTAACCGAAGGTGAATTTTTTAGTCGATAAGAAATTCGTGAGCCGACGAATTTCTTATCGACTGAAAAAAAAATTTCCCCATCGATGAACATTTATGAAAATATATTAATTCCGAGGTAGAGCGAATTACGGACAATTGTAGCTCGATGTATGTTTATTAATCACGGTAATGTGATATGACATTATTTTTATATATATATATATATATATATATATATATATATATATATATACATATATATCGCATCTTTCATTAAAGGTGTAGGGAACAAAAATAAAAATAAAGCGTATAGCATGAATGGACGGCAGGTGCCCGCGCGCGGGCGCGCGTGGACGCATAATATTTATGCATGTAATTATCATTCACATGAAGCTATCAATTATAGAACTTTGAAATTAAAACGCCGACGCCATTCATCAAGCGCTTTCAATTTTTCACGCTGCGAAACAGAATAATTGAAACTAAAAGTACGCCGCTGCTGGAATAATATGAACAGCGAAGTCACTTATTATTACTGTTACTAATAACAGTAATGATATGCAATAATGGAAGGAAATATTACAACAGGAGTTAGAAATGTTTGGACTAAAATACTATGAAGATATTAATAAATTAATGACTTGTGACATTTATAATTCTAATACAAATTCGAGCCCATTTATAGAATAAAACACCAAAAGGAATTTACACCAAAGGAAAGGCGCTGGGATCTATGAGGTTATTCAGCGCTTAAACTGAAATAGACAGTAAATTGGTTTGAAAGGTGTAACAAGCGGAAAACCTCGCAGTTGCACTATGAATCAATTTGTTATGACAGGATGGAAAGTAAGATGGAAGAAAGAGAATATAAACGGGGGTACAGTAAAAGGAATGAAAAGGGTTGCAGCTAGGGACCGAAGGGACGCTACGGAGAACCTTAAGTAATGCCTACAGTGCACTACATCTTCAGACTCTGGAGAAGGCGATATAATGTTGAAAGATTCCAGAGAGAGAAGTAATGATAAAATAGCGTTTCAAGATATTACTTTTATAAGGGAACGTATCTTGTACCTTGTGGTTTTACTGAAGTTAAACTGCTACTTTCCAATGGATGTCTCCACAGTTCTAGAGACAATGTTGAAAGTTTAGGAAAAAAGAATCAACAGACTTTTATCCTTTCTACTAAAGAAGAAGAAGAAGAATAAAAAAAACCTCTTCATCGTTTTTCAGTTTTGCGATCCTTCTGTTTGAGGTACGCAAAGCATTTATCATCACACAGATGAGAAATCCAGTAACATCAATATATTTATTTTCATCTCTCTTCACCGTAGTCGAGCCAGAAGCGTGCCGTTATGTTACTCTCTTCTCTCTCTCTCTCTCTCTCTCTCTCTCTCTCTCTCTCTCTCTCTCTCATTTTGATTCTATTCGAGAGATGGACAATAGTCAACCAGGTGTATATATACCTGCGGCGCCAGATAACACTGAATAATTTAGTCATTCGTTTTGTGTACATCCCACTTTCTCCCTACTCATTGGCCGGTTCTTCTGCAATACCTGGGTGTTCGAACGCCTCGCTGCTGTCATGTCGGCATCAACAATTTGTAACCATAAAACCAGTAGCGGAAATTTCCCCTCTAGGCCGTGATCGCTACCCGGGTCCTCGTTAACGCCCGCAATAATAAACAAGGAGATAGCGCCGCTCAGGGAGTTTACATATCGGCCTGTCTCTCACATCGCCTGCAGTAGTGCCACACACAGACACACAAATACACACGCTCTCTCTCTCTCTCTCATACACACACACACACAAATACACACACACACAGACGCTGAATGCCTAAGGCCTATTGAGCCTACAAAATGGCAGTGTAAATGAAAGAGTAGTTATAACCTGCAAGGGAGATTATTGCCCACTGACATTTCTTCCTTTGTAGTTTTGTCCTTCTTGAAAATATGGGAGACAGGCCACAGCTTTCCTTTTAATTTGTCCCGTCTTAATGTTTTTAAGTCTTGAAAAGGCTTCAGCAAAACAAAGTTAAGTAAGCAAAGAATTGGGTGTCTAAGGCAAACAAAACTTTCTTGGTCCTGAAAGAATGCCATTATGGACGCTTATAATAATAATATAATAATAATAATAATAATAATAATAATAATTAATAATAATATAATATAACTAATAATAATAATAATAATAATAAAATAATAATAATAATAATCTCCAACTATTTGAATTTATAGATTAATCAAATCTACTTATATAATTGCGAATTTTTCTTAGAATTAATAATAATAGTAATAATAATAATAATAATAATAATAATAATAATAATAATAATAATAATAATAATAATAATAATAATAATAATAATAATAATAATAATAATAATGTTACATAAAATCATTACCGTATAAAAATACAGAATGCAGATGCAGTACAATAGATATAGTGAGGAATACACTATGAATAAATTCACCTGAATAAATTCACCCCTTTCTTTTTTTACTTTGTTTCCCTTCCCTTCACACCAAAAAACAAACTTTAACGAGAAGAATTATTAATCAAGTAAACTTAATATTTCACCTTCCATTAAGCCAAAGGATAAGAGAGAAGAAAGTTTTTTTTACTTAGTGCAAAAAAAAAAAATTCTTTCTGTTCGTAATATTTCTTTTTCCTTGGAGCTGACGAAACCTTTCCTCACCATATATTTCTTTTTTCCTCTTTACCTATTCCTGACCCTAAGGCTTTTATCCTAAATTATTTACTTTATATATATATATATATATATATATATATAGTATATATATATATATATATATATATTATATTATTTATATTTATATATATATATATATATATATATATATATATATATAGTATATATATATATATATATATATATATATATATATATATATATATATATATAGTATATATGTATATATATATACTTATATATATATATATATATATATACTATATATATATATATATATATATATATATATATATATATATATATATATATATACATATATATATATATATATATATATATATATATATATATATATATATATATATATATATACTATAAAATATTATAGTATATATCTATCTATATCTTTATCTATATCTATATATTTATCTGTTTTTCCAATATCCGTAAAATATTCTACATACAAAGGATTATTCGGGAATCTATCTTTTTAATTCATGAGAGCTATCTGTGTTTAGAAAATCCATCTTTCGTTTTATCACTGGAGGTTTTTTTTCTCCTTCATTTTTACTTCATTTAATAGCTAAACCCTTATCTCAAACGGTAAACACTGTGGTATCTTTGATCCCCATTCTAGAAGAACGGTATATTTTCCTCCATTCATTGGTTGGTGATCAAACTATATGCATTATTTAGTGTGTGTTCAAGTCTGTCCTATGCTTTGGTTATTTATCGTAAGGAAAGTTTTTTTGCATTGACTTTCTATTACCTTTTTCCCATTTAAATTTATAATAAAAAGTCCTAAACTTGAGAACTTTCTATATTATTATTATTATTATTATTATTATTATTATTATTATTATTATTATTATTATTATTATTATTATTTTATTATTATTATTATTATTATTATTATTGGTCGTTGGATGGTGACGAATTCTTAGATGACTGCCTGTGCGCTGTTGACGCGTTAGAGGAAATAAACCCAAGACAACTGAAATCTTTTATATGTCCTTAGGAAACCTGGTACACCAGCTACATGCTGATGAGAAGAAGATAATAAGAAGAATTGAGAAGATTCTATATAAATTAGATGCCGTTGAAACAGCTATTATTATAATTATTATTATTAAAATGAAACACGCGAAGCAAAACAACAGGAAATATAAGACGTATCCGCGAAAGGAAAATTTGGAGTGCAAATCATTTGCAAGAAAATGCTATGGTAAGACTCCAGCTCCAAACGCGTCATGAGATATGACGCAGGAATGTGGTTTTATCTGAACCACTTGGTATAACCGATTGGGGGCACTTTGCCCCAGAACCCTGAAATATCTGTTTTTCAATAAATTGCCCGTGGCTTAATTATTTTTCTGTTGCAGCCGCTCTACTCTGTTTATTTTCTTAAGGGATGCCGAGGGGTCGAGCTGAGAGAGAGAGAGAGAGAGAGAGAGAGAGGAGTTGTTGCCAACATCATCATTACGGCCAAATTATCTCATCTCTTATTGGATGTTCGTGCCATTTGGGCATCCTTTGAAGTTTCCCCCCTTGTGGTCCTAAGTCCCTGTTATCAATGCATTATGGACGTATGCAATATGTTGCAAGATCAACATAAAGGGAGTTTATGAATCGCGTTCCACATCCCAAAAGACCCTACGGCTTTGGCCCTTGGCAGCTCTCGAAGACCACCCATGTTGCTTAAGGACTGAGGGTAAATGGGGAGAAAACAGGATAGGAGGAGGGGGGGGGGCGGTGGGGGTGGGGATGTGGTTGAAGCAAGGGTTGGTTGGTTGGTTGGGAAGGGGACATAGGATGGTGAGGAATAAGGAT
>NC_061089.1:57469397-57489397 GCF_015104395.2 Macrobrachium nipponense
CATTTAGTGGACGGGGCCGTTGCGCCCATATCTTGTGGCAAAGTTATTTGTTTGCCAACCCGAGCAAATAGGACATAATGATGCCTCCACAAACAACCGACCGGTTTTCCATTAAGTGAATTTCACATTACCGGAGTAATTTCCAGGGATGGGGGTGGAACATGGGAGGAGCAGGAGGGAAGAAGAGCAGGAGGGAGGGAGGGGGAGCAGGAGGAAGAGGAGCAGGAGGGAGGGAGGGAGGAGCAGGGGGAAGAGGAGCAGGAGGGAAGGATTTGTTGTGGAGTCTAGGAAATAGAAAAAATACGCTTGTAAAATATAGGAATGAAAGAATAAAGGCGGTAAGTACTTCAATCAGCAGCGCAGTATTCAAGAACCATCATCACATAGGGTTTTGGGAATAGTGAGAAATGCATTTTAAATACGAATCGATAATAGTGCAATAAATGTTATGAAAATCATTGCGTACGGCTACTTGATATTTTTAACGTCAAAATCATGTTTTTACAGTGGATAAAGTGACCGCTAATGGTTGTCATAATAAGAAATAAATGACATTCGTTAAAGTATTATGTAATTTAGTGAAAGATCAAACTGAATACGCAGTAAGAGGTCGATACATTAGGGCAAACCGCTATCGAACGGACAGAGATTTGATATGATATTGAAATACTACGATAATTCCCCAACCTTCCAGCACAAAGCAGTGGATTAAAAAAAAATCTGCCTATTATCTCCAGTATTGAAATATCCACACTTTAACAGCTAGCAGATTTTTCAACACTGGTTAAAACAGCTGCAGATATCTACTGAATTATTACATCATCGGTCTAGCAGAGAAGGTAGCGGAAACTTCTCGAAAAACTAGCGGTTCATTTTCCTTTTATCAATACCTATAATCTCCTTTATTATCCTTCAGTCATGACCCCCAGTCATGACCTTTACCCTAAAGGATAAATAAAGGCTTAAAATTTTTAAATCAGCATTACGAAATCAGTTTCCCGTATGAATATCAGTGCCCTCGATGGATTTGATCTGTGACCCTTCGTATTAAAAATCCCTTTTAACCACTATTAATAATAATAATAATAATAATATAATAATAATAATAATAATAATAATAATATTATTATTATTAATAATAATAATAATAATATCCTTTATTGCAGCTCGGGGCCATATATTATCCTGAGATTGACAAGGCATCACAATGCAGGGCACAAAATTCGGGTACATAAGATACAAAGAAATAATAATAAATAGTTACGCTCATATGTTGTTTACAGTAATAATAATAATAATAATAATATAATAATAATAATAATAATAATAATAATAATAACAATAATAATCATCATCATATTAGTAAATATCTGCAATGGTTTTTTAGCTATAGACCATATGCAGATACAAAATTTGGATATAACCTACTGAAAAGGAAGGAAAAGGCAACTCAAAATATAATAATAATAATAATAATAATAATAATAATAATAATAATAATAATAATAATAATAATAATAATAATAATAATAATAACAGTTTCTACAATATACACAAGAGCGGAGTAAAGATTTTGTATGTGAAGAACGTTATAAACAGAATAATAACAAAATGGAAAGCTACAGGGCAAAAACCGCTCTGATCTGGGCAGTTATAAAAACCTCATGCATCAATTCTCGGATAATAATATAAAAACTTCTAAAAGATTAAACAAATATGTATATTGCAGTTAGCTCCGCAAACTTAGGACTACGGAGAGAGAGAGAGAGAGAGAGAGAGAGAGAGAGAGAGAGAGAGAGAGAGAGAGAGATCTGTGGAATGTAGGTTATCTAGTGCTCATGAATATCTCAGTGTTTATCTACTCTCCTTGGCAGAATTAAGTGGAAGGGGTGTGATAAACGAATTTTCTTTAGATAAATTGAAGCTGCGATTGACTAGTGTGAAACCCTAGCAGCTTACCCATCCAAGAGCCGCCTTTTGATGGTGGATTGTGAAACAGGGTGTTGACGGAAAGATGTTGCTTCCATCTCTCTCTCTCTCTCTCTCTCTCTCGAATTGTTAATCACCACAGTATATTTCGCTGGCATTATGTATGGCTAATTTTGAGAGAAATAAACTTCTCTCTCTCTCTCTCTAGAAAATTGTTTAATCACTATTAAATATTTGACTGGCATTTTATACGGCTAATTTTGAGAGAAACAGACTCTCTCTCGAATTGTTAAAGCACCAATTAAAAATTTGGCTGGCATTTGTATGACTAACTCGAGAGAAATAGACTTCTCTCTCTCTCTCTCTCTCTCTCTCTCGAGTTGTTTAAGCTCCGATTAAATATTTGGCTACATTTTATACGGCTAATTTCGAAAGAAATAGACCTCTCTCTCTCTAGACAATTGTTTAAACACCATTAAATATTTGATTGGCATTTTACACAGCTAATTTCGAGAGAAATAGACTTTCTCTCTCAAATTGTTAAAGCACCAATTAAAAATTTGACTGGCATTTTGCATGACTACCTTTGAGAGAAATAGACTTATCTCTCTCTTTAATTATTTAAGCTCCAGTTAATTATTTGGTTACATTCTATACGGCTGATTTCGAGAGATAGATCCGAAAGACTTCTTTCCTGAATTTTTGCTTGTCACTCTAAATTCCATCTACTGGACTATATTTACAAATGAATCTCGATTGTCTATTTGTTCAATTGCATCGCAGACAAAGTTGATGCCTACAGTCATTCAAATACTGTTTACCGATGTTTTCTGGCTCCAACATGCAAAGTTTCACGACAGAACAATTCTGTATTTTGGTGTTCAATTCATTGCATTGCCGTACCTATATTAAAACAGTAGTCACATTTTCACTGTTTTTATGAAACCAATAACGAAGAATGGGTTACATTTACGTCACAACGGAATTAAATTGTTATGAATATTGCTTGTTCCTAATGTCCGTGAAATATTCAATATTCAGCTGTTAATGCACAGTGCTATCAGACTAAACACGGCTTTGTAAATGATGAGGTAGAATTTTTTTGCAAGAATTATCTAAATGTAGCCATATCGAGAGTTTACTAAGGGTGAAATTTAAATGTTATAACATATATATATATATATATATATTATATATATATATATACGTATACATATATATATATATATATGTGTGTGTGTGTGTGTGTGTGTGTGTGTGTGTGTGTGTGTGTGTGTGTTACAGTAAGATTGTGAAACCAGGGATTTCACGAAATCCCTCAAATTTTCATGGAATTCGTGAAATCACCAATTCGCTTAGGGACATTTGATCACCGTGGGGCCAGTACTTAACACGGCAAAACGGTGATTCATATACACTTTTTTGCTGTGTTTAGTCCTAGCCCCTCGTGTTTAGTACTAGTCCCTCGGTCAGACACACAATCCCGAGGTAGTCTAGTACTTAACACGGCGAAACAGTGTAAGATTCACCCAAGGCTCAAATGTCCCTAAGTGAATTGGTGATGTCACGAATTCCCTGAAATTTTCAGTGAATTCGTGACATCACCAATCCCTGTTCTTACAATCTTACTATAACATATACTACATATGTGAAGAATAGTTAAGAACAGGGGTAACGTACGAGAAAGCCCTCTGTTAGAAACAAATGAAACCGAATCACAGGCGCTGAATTGTAAATACAGCGACTGCTTCCTTACACAAGGTATTGTAGTAACAGCAGTTATTCGTGCCGCTGTTGTCGTAAGTGGTGTTTCGTGAAAAGAATCAACGAAATCTACAGCCGTCCTCTCCTATAAATCCTGGGTAGTTCTTGGAGCATTGCCTGTAGAATGGGGGCCCGTCGGCGTTATTCGACGCGTTCCAAAAGAGAAATGGGCTTCATTCTTGTCCTTCTATTTGCAAAGTGTTGAGAGAAAGGGTTGGCACCTCTGTCAATATTGCATCTGCCAGCCACACTCTGATAGGCTGGCGCTGGGGTCTCCCGAGTGGCGGTTGGTAGGTTTCTCTCTCTCTCTCTCTCCTCTCTCTCTCTCTCTCTCTCTCTCTCTCTCCGTCTGTCTGTCTGTGTGTAGATTTCTCTGTCAACCCAATTTAACGGATGCCGAGGACGGGGCGGTTGCATTTTCGTTATTTGACAGTTGAATTACACTGGTTGGCGCCCGCTGTCTGCCTCTAACTACGGGCTATCTTGTTTTATGGCGTATTTACACGGCTCGTAATCCTATGCAAAGACTTTCCTCCTGTTCCGTAGTGAAACGTGGTAAAGAATTTTCCTACAAATTCCTCGGCAGCATTATTTCACAAGGGGTTATAAATGGACCGTTTAGTGGTGTGAAAGGACGGCCTCTTGCCCGAATTGAAATAAGGACCATGCAAAAGGCTCAAAGGTTAACAAAGAAGCAGAAAAATTAAAATGTTTGTTGAAAAATACAGAGATCACTTCCACGTTGATAAAGAAAAATGTCTGATTTTGGGTATTTTTCCCCTTTGCAGTTCATTTTCAGAGTTGAGTTAAATCCTCCCATGCGTCAAATAATTGCAAACTAACAGTCAGTCGAGTAATCTGGCAATTTGTGTTAATTATGCTCATCTGTATCTAGCGCTTTTTGTAACTATTACTTATTTTCTGCCATTACAACTATGATCCGTATTAAAAACATGATAAAAAGTGGCAAATATTATCATCTTTACTTATATCCTATCCACCTTTATCATTCTACCAAACGGATGTTGATTCCTTTTAGCCAGTCCTTATACGTCATACCCTACAGTTACTCATAACGCTCACCTCATTAACTATTTCCACCCTTCCTATAATCTCAACGGTCAAGTTTAGTTTCACACACCGTCAGAGTTTTATAGAAACTCCATCAGCTCTCACATCATACATCTCTGCCGCTCAACTCTGGCTCTCTTCTTACGACCTTCACTCGGCAAACCCCCAAATATTTAATCAATCATCAGAGGACTGTACTCGTTTCATGTTTACTTTTCCCATAGCAACTATCATTCACTACTCCAAAATCCCATGGTGGCAGTCTGGGATCGAACCAAGTTCCTTTCTAAAGTGAGGCCAGTGTTCTGCCACCAGATATTTCATCGGTTATCTTTCTTTCCCTTTATTTTTCCCACTAACATTAAACTTTAATCTTTCATTTTCTCAGCTTCACAAATCCTTTAATATGACTCTGACAGCTCCTGTTTCACACTGTAAATACAGCTATAAATTTGCCTTATAACTTTCTGAAATCCGTCACTTCACTGTACAACATCCACAGCTTTCACTGCTCCAGACTGTCGCTCATAACTTTCGATCTGCTCCTGTCAGATTTTCGTGTGTTTTAAATCTCACTTGGTAAAGATAAAAGCATTCTCATCAATATTGTTATGCAAGTTCGCTACTGAAAAACTTAAAATTATTTGTTGATACGAATTTAGATACTGGCTGAAAGAGACCTCTGTTAAAAAGGTATCACAATAAATTACTGTGTCTTTTCGGAGTAAATGGCAATAAATGCTGTGACACCATATTTCACTATAAGTCTATTAATGACTCACATCAAACGGTCTCCTCTTGATGACAAGAATAAACACAGCTGCTAGAAATTCAAATGTTCAAAGATTCAATTATTTTATAAATGTGAGTTACATATTAATTAATAGCGTCATCAATACTACCCACATAAACAAATACCTCAAAATTTACGTTTACAGCAAAGAGCTGTATTGAAGTTAACCTGAAATTTACCAGAAAGTTAAGTCACGAGTTCTTCTCCCTGAGAAATAAAATGGAAAATGAAAGTTTGGAGTGAACCACAATTCCAGACAAACTTCTTCTTCAATACACGGAATAAATTTACTCGCAAAAATGTGTACGTTCTTTACAGCGGCTCCGCAAAAGACCATTGTAATTCTTCTTCCAACTTTCAAACTCTTATTCATTCCTTAAACACATAATCATATTAGCTGTCCTGACTTTGTCTGGCTTTTTAAAAGTTTAAAAAATTAGATGAGCTGCAAGGCCGATGTGGAATGTAGTATTCTGGAGGAACAAGCATGATACATCAAAATTATACATATGTTAGATACATACATACACACATATATAGTATATATACACGTATGTGTGTGTGCGTATGTGTGTATCATTCCTATTCTTCAAACTCCACATATACGTAGCAAAAGAATGCATTAGTTTTAGTGTGCTGCATGCAGTGTGCACATATATGTACCTTACCAACAAGTGCATATCTATCGTTTATTACACAAGGATCAATAAAATGCAAAATATGATGAAACTAACTAATACCGTGGATAATTATGACAAGAGTATCCAAACGTTTTACAACGAATAGACAAACGGGCAGATGGCCGGACGCCCATTAATCTGACAGATGTCCACCTATCATGTCCATCCGACAAGGTAGGAGATAAATCACATCCAAAATTACTCCTGGAAAAACGGTGGATGGTCACTTCAGACAGCTGGTTGTCGTTTTCTATATATAAACCACTTAATGTCCTCCGCACAAACCGCAGGAGAAAAGTACGTGACAAGTGGACTCCTTTGGGCACCAAGAAGAGTTGGAAAGCCCAGACGTACTTGGATGAAAACTACTTTGGCGGAGGCTAGGGATAAGAGGAGCTTTCTGGAGGTTAAAGCAAACGAAAGATACGAGTGCTGTGGCGGGATTCCACAGAAGCCCTTTGCGTCCCACGAAGTTCATCTGCGTTGGTGAATTGCCCGGTAGTCTACGTACACCAGGAACTCTTACGTCCTGCCAAAACCTAACTACGCTTAAGGGCGTTAGGGCAAGCGTCCATTCTGGGTGAGATCGCTTAATCTAAACTTTTGGATTTACTTGCTGAAATGGGTAAGAACTGTTTACAAGAGAAGCGACTGATACCACTATCCAAGAAAAAAATATGAGTTTTGAACTTCGATCTAACAACAAGGGTCCTGGAGATAATCTGCACTTCATTATTTTGCAGTACTGCCTAATTTAGTAATGGTTTTGATACGAGACAGACAATCTGAAACTGAAGGGAGGAGAATGGCCAATACAAAAAGTAACCCTACTCCAAATTGTCGGAACGTTCACTTGCAGTAACTAATTTTACACTTCTATAATCTCTCGTAACTATCGAAGCTGCGCAGTAAGCTGACCTCGTTTCTGTCTTTGTCCTTTCACTACTTCAGTGCCATACATTATCATCTTGTGAAGAAGAATCCACAGAAGGTCCTGACATAAATAGCCAGTCGAAGCGCAGGAGCGAATGCATAAACCAGGAAAGTCCACAAATGGCCTCCCTTGCTGAATAGTTCCAAGGCTTGTAAGTGTAAACTGATAATTAAAATGCTTTCACTGAAAGAAAAACATTTGCTGGGTACTTTTTGAGAAGTCAGATATGATAATGTTGGAATTCATCCATGCCAGATGATTCTGTCGATAAGATTTTTATTTTGGAATCTCCTTTCAAAGGATGATTTACGAGGTGACGAAGAAGTTACTCCAGACTTATAACTCAGTAATTCGGTATTTCTATCATTAATTCTTCCGGAAAATACGTTTCCTGACCTAATCTATTTTACTTGCACTGTGAATTTCATTTGCAGTGAAACGACATCAAGACATTGCTTCCGTACAGAAACAAAGATATTACTAGTCTTTACGAAAAAAAAAACTGATATAAATCAAATTATACGGACCATTGTACTTTATGGTTCAAAAAAGAATGGACAGTATAATAAGCCTCCTTCTCGTTCTTACAAGACAGGAATCTGAACTCCGTTCTCATTCTCCCTTTCAAATTTCCGTATGAAAAGGAAAAACCTTCCGATAAAGAAAGTCCCGCTCTAGTTCTTCTTGCGAGTAAAATGACCGTCAACAAAATTTCAAGGTTCCGGGATCTTCAATTGTTTCTTAACCTAAACTGAAGATAAGAGGTCACTTCAAACTAATTCAGCCAGGTTCGTATGAAATATACTTGTCCTTATGCCAGCACTAGCCGTTCGTGATGGAAATTAAAGTGCACAAGAGGCCTTGGGTGGAGTTCTAGGCTGTTGTAGACCTCTGGCCTCGCACCGAATTGAGGGAAAAACTACTTATGTTAACAAAGATATTTATATCTAAAATAACTTAGATTTCATAAACTTTAGGAAAAATGAGAATCAGGTTTAGGTATTTTTTTCGCAAATTTTAAATTTAACATTTCCTAACTAGATGGAATTATATAAAAAAAAAAGAATAAAAAAAGGCAGAATGAAAGAAAAGTCAGGAAAATGAAATATTGGCAAAACTCTTCTACCTCCTAGAGTAATCTGTCCATATTGACGATCGAGAGAGTAGGCTCTGCATTTGCAAGCATGATACAATTTTCATAGGTCCCGCAATTGAGCGAATTTCTAGTCAAGCTTTTGTGTACTTATGCGTATCGAGCAAACAGCAAAGCACAGCACTGAGTGTGCCTGGCACTGCATTGACGGGGTATAGGAAAGGAAAATAATAGTAACAGAGAATTTCATACAGAGAGCACAACAGCATTCAGTGAGTTTTTGTTGACATTGAATTAAGAGTTCATGCATCCTCAATTTCTTTTCCATTCTTACGTAGTTGGCATTCTTTTCAGTCTTATTACTTAACTCTTTTGTTTTCGTTTTCTTAGGTTTTCAAAGGAAATTAACTTCGGCAGCTGAGTAAGAAAGACCACCTACTTATTTCTAATGAAAATTTATATGAAATAAGATAAAGAATCTGTCCATTTGACAAACATGCACACAAATGATATGCATATGCACATGAGCACTTCTGCATACTCCTACCATTAGTCAGTCAATTAGGTTAAGCACTGCGGAGTCTGAGTTACACTTGGATGGGGTATCACCAAAAAACAGCTAAACATCCTTGGCACATTAGCCCTTGTACACTCGACAAGAAAACTGAAGATACAGTTTTCATTAGCTTTCGTTCATCCAATTTCCCATTTGTTTTTATTGAAAAGACAAAATATCGCTAAATTTACTCTAGAATATGAAAATATACTGCAAATTATATCATATAAGTTGAAACTGCAAGACAAAATCGTTCAGATACTTAAAAACACGATATATGTTCGAAGTAATTGGAATTTTTCAGATGGATTCGTTCATAGAGATCTAGTAGATAGAATGTGAATTTCTGATTTTAGTACTATGTATCACGACGACAATATTTACTCGATTTGCTTCAAGAACGGGGATATATTGCATCATCGTAAGTGGTAAATGCAATTATTTTAGTTTCTACAAACTTATGTTTGTATTCCAAAGCGATTAAAGTTAGCTGACGTCAATGGCACTCAATGTTGCGACGGCTAAGGTAGGTTGAACAAATCTAGTTGCATCCGCAAGAGCGTTTTCTATGATGTCAGGAGGAGCCCTAGAACTTCGAGCGGGAAAGCGAAAGTCACTGGATACTGGCTAACGTAACGGGTTTCACACTTTGATTACTTTGACGTTGACATGGATCGAATGCTAATTGCTGTTTACAAAGCTACTGTCTTTAAACATAAATCTTAATCAAGGTTAAAGTAGCATGTCAGCTCAAAGATTTTCTGGCTATATGCTCCCATTACAAAGCAGTTCGTAGTAGCCTACAGCCCTACACGACTGCATTTCTTTGCCGCGAGGCTGAAAGATCTCCCACGATATAAAACTTTAATTGCCTGTGCATTACATATTTAGTTATTTGTGGTAATAAATATTTTTACTTAACACAGCTCTTTTCGTGAATGATTTGTGGATGAAACACGATTTTTAAAAGTAAAGACTATATCAAGAGAGCAAGAATGACCGCACCCTATGTCTAAAATTTTCCACGTCTTTTTACAATCTTTGAATGCTACGGCAACTATCGGATGCAATCAAGATTAAGGTATGAATTTCTTAGAGAATTAACTTGAATATTATGATCCTTCAAATTTTATGTAGCATAGTGCAGCACGATCTTGGCAGCCTTATCATATCGCGCAAGCATAGGCCTATCGATAGAGATACTAAATTCATTATATTTTCTTCTGCCTTTCCCCCGTCACAAGTCCGTCACCAGTACTATCTCTCTCTCTCTCTCTCTCTCTCTCTCTCTCTCTCTCTCTCTCTCTCTCCACTTCTAAAACATACGTTAAAAATATATATATTACCACTCAATCTCCCAAACAAAATATAATGAAATTACGTAGTTATAAATAGGCCTAAGGTTTCACAGAGCAGATTTTGCTCCTCTCTCTCTCTCTCTCTCTCTCTCTCTCTCTCTCTCTCTCTCTCTCTCTCCACTTTTAAACCACTTTTGAAAAAATATTATCACTCAATCTCTCAAAGTAAATAAAATGAATTAAGTATCTATAGATAGGCCTATGCATGCACTCTCTCTCTCTCTCTCTCTCTTCCAAGTTTCTTTCCCCACTCTCTCTCTCTCTCTCTCTCTCTCTCTCTCTCTCTCTCTCTTCTCTCTCTCTGTCTCCACTTTTGAAACATTTGAAAAAATATTATCACTTAATCTCTCAAATTAAATATAATGGATTAATTAATTATCTCTAACGATAGGCCTATGTTTGCGCGCTTTCTCTCTATCGTCATAATATTTTATTCTTTACTGTATTGTTCCTCACGATTTCCAAAAGTACTGCCTAAATTTCAACACCCTTTCTCTCATTGTTTAAGATCCGTTTTTAATTACGTATGAATTTTACGTCAGTTTAGTGTCAAACATTACTTAAAAATAAGGTTTCACAGTAGGTTTTAAAAAAGGATGATCGATATTCTACCCTGAACTGACGTTACCAAACCAACACTAACGAATAATATAAAGCCTGTTTCTACATTAAGTATAAATAATTATAGGACCTCAACAGAATCTTTATGGTGTAAAGTTGATGGAAATCTAGAAAGCAACAAATGCTATGATTTTGAAGCTCCGCCCCCTTTCAAGAGTTGCCAGGTGCGGCATTATTGAACAATATATGTCCGAAGATTAAAAAAACTGTATCTTAACTTTCCTTGCCGAGTGTACATCCATCGGACACGCTTAGGACTAGCAACTTTATCCTAAATACACTTGCTTAAACAAGAAGGGTTAGCAACCTGGAGCAACTCATTTTATGGAAAAGGAAAATAAAAGGCGCGCTGGTGTCATTCTGCTGGGAAAGCAATGCGAGAGATTCTAAGCTTATGAGGGAGGGTCGTGGTTGATTCAAAAAATTATTCTGGAATCAATGGAACATGAATGATTGGGTAAGATAAGGTAAAGATTGGGGAAGAGCTTGAATATCTGTGGAAGCTAGAATTGTAATTCATAAAAGCGATCACTGAGCCAGCTTTCCTTCGTCGGGTCCTCTGGTATGGTCGTTAGGTCGTGGAACGCCGCTTAGATGTCGCGGGTTCGTGTCTCCCTCAGAGCAAGGAAAAATCAATGGCTCTGTATGGTGATCAGTTTCTGCTGCAATGTGGAGTCTGCAGTGGGAGGTTGTACCTAACATTCCTCGGAAGCTTGAATTGATTCGAGTCAATGGCCCCTGTGCGCTTGTTCCATGTGAATAAATTTCCTCTACTGAAATAGTAATAATAATACTGAAGTGAAATGTGGATGTTAAATGCATGTGGGAGGTGCAACGTTGAAGCTACTGAATTTTGTAGATAAGCTGCAAAAGGTGGACTGAAAGGGTGAGAATTTGGAGATAGATATATAGGTAAAAGAGGTTAGAAATATAGAAATAGTGTCAAGACGGATTCGCGGGTGTTGGGATGGTTTGGTCATGAAGAGAGAATCGACGACGTTATTTTTGTGAAAACAGAAGATCGACAATTATTGAGAAAATAAATGAAGAGGAAAACCTAGTTGGTGTTACTGGAAAGGAAAAGCCTTGGTATACGGAAAGCGAAGGAGCAAATGCGAGATAGAGGCTTCTTATAACACTTCATCTCCCACTAAATTGTTTCACTTCTGGCCCAGTTGTTAAATTGGAGCCAAATGATATGTTGCAGAGAGGAACACTTCATCCATCACCAGTTACGTTCTGCTGTGAAGCAAGAGCCTGTGCCAGTACAAAGCTGGCTTAATCTTTCTGTACTGTACTGCAAGATAGAGGCGCATGTATCATGCTTTTTACATTTTTCAATGTAATAATTATGAGAAATTAAAGGATTTCTCCTCCGATATTTCATTACACCTCAGAGTTGTACTTCCCTGGGAACCAGGGAAAATGGTTTAATTTCGAAACTGAACTATTACTGCAATAGTAACCATTAAAAGAACGTTTTAGACATGAGCGCTACAACTCACAACCAGCGAGACTTGGATGATCATGAGAGTGAAATTTGGCACGAAGATAAACACCATCCAATTAAGGAAAAATGTTTCTGATAATTTCACTCTTCTCACATTGAATCGAATGAACAAATGACTATGATTTCATCTGGTTCGGATTTGTCAGTTGTCTCCAAAAACGCGATAAAACCCCTTTTCATTTTCCAGTAACTGCAGATGTTTCTGGATCCAGTGGGTAGCGGAGACCAGAGGTGAGAGGGTCACAGGACCTCCGGGAGGTCAGGAGATTATTTAGAGGGAGTGGCATTCGGAAAGGGTGGAGACTCTAACTCAACTTCAACGGACCAAAAGGCATATTTTCACATAACTATAAGATGTACATTTTCCGCGGGTGCAAGAATAGGAGAGATCAGCAAACACAGAAAAATTTATTTAGCTTTGGAAGGGGCCATCTTTCTGCTTCTTTAGAATACTATATACATATATAATATATAATATATATAATATATATATATATGAATTATATATATATATATATATATATATATATATATATTATATATATATGTATATATGTATATATATATATATATATATATATATATATATATATATATATATTTATATATGTATGATTATTCACAAGATTAACCCTATTCATATGGAACAAACCCATAGGGTAATTGACTCGAAATTAAAGTTTCTAAAGAAATATGGTGCTCATCAGTATGTAAGGATATAGATACATCTGCTATAATATAATAGTATCATTATACATATATATATAAATATATATATATATTAATATATATTAAAATGTATATTGTATATATATATAATAATGTATAATAATGTATATATGTAATATATGTAATCATGTATATATTGTAGTATATATTATATTATATATATATAATTATATGTATTATATATGACATATGTATATATATATACATATATATATACATATGTATTATATAGTATCATATATACATACATATATACATATATATATACATATATATATATATATAACATATATACATATTATATATACATATATATATAAATAGTTATATATATAATACATATATATATATTATATATATATGTATATGTATAAATATATATATATATAGCAGATGTATATATATCCTTACTTCCTGATGAGCACCATATTCTTTAGAAACTTAATTTCGAGTCAATTTCGAGTCAATAAAAAAAAAAAAAACTTTTTCCAAAAAAGAAAGAAAAAAATACTCCAGATGTAACTGCTCTATGTTTAAATATCAAAAGACCTTTGACTCGAGATCTTTATAGTACAAGGATATATATATATATATATATATATATATATATATATATATATATATATATATATCCTTGTACTATAAAGATCTCGAGTCAAAGGTCTTTTGATATTTAAACAAAGAGCAGTTACATCTCTCTTGAAGTTCACATTTGGGATCTGATGCAAACCCTCGAATTGATGCCTCATTCTCTATTCCTTCTTTCCCTACCTGAACAAAGTCCGCACATGCGCACAAAATCAGCAAACACAGCCATATTCAACAAATACAAACAAATGATTAATAATATGATCACGACTTACACATTTTTATCTAGTTTAAACAAGAAAATTAATTCACGATATATTAAGTAAAATATTCATTCACACATTGGCTGCCCAAACCATAAACTGCAGAGGACCTCCATGGCACGACATTGAGGACCTCAATTTATTCTCATGGCCCGGGGCGACTCGGAAGTAGTCTCGATATTGGTGCGTTGTCAGCGGAGGGCGTTGTTAATAACCTGGTATTGATTTCACAGTTACCGTTTGTCACCTTTAGGCACAGGTGAGACCCGGGTCAACGCTTCGACCGATAGGTAATTCATGGGCTGTTCTATAATTCTGGCTGGAGGCTCGATCCACCGGCATTTTTGCGTCTTTTCATTTTTCCTTTCCAGGTTTTTCCACTTTTTCGGGGAGGAACTTATTCTCTCTCTTTTTTTTTTAATTTCTATTTTAGGCCTGGTGCAAGTGGCCAGGTGCAAAGTACACCTGGTGAGAATTCAGGCGAGATACTAAGGATTCTTTCAAAACCCGTTTATATATCTACAGATTTTCACAGGGGCATCTAATTAGACTTCGTCGTTTTAACAACACGCGCATGATTTGACATTTACTTAATAGAACCATTCGTCATCACTAGGACCGATGCTTCGGGAATCTGCCAAAATAATTAGCATAGAAGGTGCGAAAACTGGAGTAATTTTTTTTCTTTCTTTTTTGGAAAAAGTTTTTTTTTTTTCTTTTTTTATTGAAAAGGAGGTGGTAAAAAACCTTCTATTAGAACCTGCTATACGTCGCTGCAAACGTGTAGACAAGATGACTCACAACAGATTCTGTTATTAATCGACTGGTTACGG
Organism: Macrobrachium nipponense; assembly: GCF_015104395.2. NCBI lineage: Eukaryota > Metazoa > Arthropoda > Malacostraca > Decapoda > Palaemonidae > Macrobrachium > Macrobrachium nipponense. Next base: position 57,484,120 of record NC_061089.1, read on the forward strand.
GCTAATTATCTGGTGTCACAATTAGCAGGCCATTAACGCCAAGAAAATTCTGTGAAATATTACGACAGTCGTGATTAGATATATTAGGTAATTCTAAACTTCGTTAAACGCGGCGTTGATACTTAGTCTCAAATAGATGAAGGAAAATAAAAGGAGATAATACTCATGTTTGAAATATATGTTTAAGAGTCAGCGGAAGGTGGCTAGAAGGCAGATATGACGAATTAAGATGTTTCATTACTTAAAGACAAACTTCATTCGAAAAGAAAATGAGTTAGCAATTTTAAATATTATTATCTTAATTCGACCTGTTAGAAATATAGCATTAACGTAATTCTCTCTCTCTCTCTCTCTCTCTCACGCGCGCGCGCACACACATACACACACATACACACGCACACATTCACAACACTACTCTCCTCACTAATACACATTTCTATAATGAGATTTTCCTGTTTATAGCAAGATATTACGGCAACTAATCAGTAAATGAATTTACATTATGATAATGATTATACTGTTTAATGACTTCATAATTGTCATCAAGTTATTGATAAGGTTAGCTTTTATTTTTGTAAAGCAATACGTTTCAACTTGTATTCTGTAGTCTGTAGTGCAGGAACTCTTAAATTGAAGTGTAATGTAATTTACTATATGTTATCACACACACACACACACACACAACTCCAATATATATATATATATATATATATAATATATATATATATATATATATATATTATTTATATATATATATATTTTATATATATATATATACTTATATATATATATATATATATATTATATATATATATATATATATATATATATATATATATATATATATATATATATATATATATATATATATATATATATATATATATATTTATATATATATATATATATATATTTATATATATATATATATATATATTAAGCTTTGAATGAATATCACTCATATATATAACATTATATCAACATTATATAAATATAGACGTACTTTACTGTATACAGTACGTGTATACGCATATACACAAACACACATATATGTGTCTGTGCGTGCGTGTGTGTGTGTGTTTGCGCGCGCGCGCGTGGGTATGTAAAATAGTTGGTCATTATAGGAAACCAGTCTGGAGATGGAATCTTTCCCTGCGAATCCTAAATCGTTCAAGCAGGCAGTTGTCTTTTTCCTACCTGGCTATATTCATGAAGCTATTCAGAGGTTGCATTCTGTTTGATGAGCGCAAAATCTATCATCATCGAACGTATCAAAGCCTCCATTTCCTCATCTTCAAAGGCTAGTCAATTGCCTTTTTTTTTATAGATATATTTTTCCTTCATCCACTCCGCACACCACTTACTTGTATCTACAATGGATAGAGGCGTCCGTTGTAAATCTTTTAATCCTTTTTTTCTCTCGTCCTCATTTATATGTTGATATTTTAAAGCCAGAGACACCAACGCCCTTAGCTAACCGCTACTTGAAGGAGTCCTTGAATTTATACGCCTGTCCCTCTCCCACTCCCCTACCCCTTCTGAAGTCATTGGTTCCCCCATCCCCCTCCCCCTCCCAGGACTAACCGTTCTCCCAATATCTAGCAGAATCCGCCCCGCCCCACATTCTGTGTTTAGTCTTTTAGCTGCAACGCAACTCACTCAGCTTCATCCATTTATGATTACTTTATTATTCCTTAAGTTACCCAACTCTCAGCTAGCTGTTTGGGTCCTCATGTTCGACTGAAGAAAGATAAAACACCGCGTTGAATTACCAATAACTAATGATTAGTTATCTCAATTTTTATCTTTACCTCATGTAAGCAATGCGGTTGTTTTAGGTTTCTTTCTTTATGTGTATTACAACCATTTTATATTGCCGAAAAGCTGGCATCTATTTCAAAAAAAAAAAAAAGTTCTCCATTTATTCAATGAACTATTTCAACAATTACATTTTTGATGACATGAATATTTTTCAGGAAATTTCAAAGCATTCATTATGGTATAACATCGACATATTTCTGAGCTAAGTTATTTGTACACTGTCTTCTGTAAACGCGCAAATCTTTTTTTTATTTATTTAAATTTAAATTATATAAAACTGAGATGCACTTTGGTTTATACTAATGAAAGCAAAATCTAGTACTCATGAATTAGTATGTTTCGATATATATATATATATATATATATATATATATATATATATATATATATATAGATATATATATATATATTTTTATAATGTATATATATTTTATTATATATATATATATATATATATATATATTTTTATAAAACACACATTATATATATAATGTGTGTATTTAAATATACATTATATACACATGTGTGTGTGCTTGTGATTAACTGTTTCACTAAACTGGGATGGCTACAATTATACATCATATCTGGTAGCATATTATAGATTTTATGTAGAAAATATAAAAAAAAGCTCTTTATGGAACTTTTAACATAGCATTCCAAGAAAAACAGACTGTCATATTTCATGAATACACCTGTATCTTACACCAAACAAATCTCTTAAAAAAATGTGAAATTTACAAATCATATCTTGGGAAGATTCGTCAGCCGATTATGGCACTCTCTTCTGAAGAGGATAGTTACCATCCTCATTACAGCCCTCAAAGAGAAATATGTCAAGTTTCTTAGACCCAAATAGCAGTGGCATTCCTTTATTTTTCAGAGGCAGTAGTGTATCTCCTCGACATATCACGATACACTGATGAGAAAAGTCATCTGGTATGTCTAGTTTTATGTTAGATTGTCCAGGCCTTTTGTTTTCGAGAAAATACCTTTCACCTCAGAAGAAATGCCTCCTTATATAGTATATATTATATATTACCTTTTCGATTTTCTCTAAGCATTTTGGAAGGAGGATCCTTTCCTGATAGAGTTCCTCGCCCTGCCTAAGAACTACTACAGCCGACCAACAACCAGGTCTATAATTCAGTTAGCAGGTCAACAAAAGGACTGTATTCTCTAGTGAACTCTGTCATTATTGCGTTATCCTTGTCAAGTATCCAGATTCTGGCTTTCTTCCCTAGATTACAAAGCCCTTTTTTCAGTCAGTCCAAACTGACTGGTGTGGTGGTGGTAGCCAACGATCCTAACAATTCATTTCAGCCCTAGACAGGGTCAACAACTTGTATGTATGTATGTATATGTATATATATACGTGTGTGCGTGTCTATGGGGTCTGTGTGCTCCCCTGCGTCTGTATGTCTGTATGTATGAAATTATGCTTATTTGTAAAAAACACAAAACAAACAGATTCAAAAACGAAAATATCTATACATGCAGACAGCAACATGTTCTCAGGGACAGGAAGCAGTCTTTAAGTAACTTAAAACAAATTAATGATAACAATAATAACCTTAACTTTAACGTATATACGCATACGTAGAGTATGCATATGATATGTAAGCGGATCTGTGTGTGTGTGTGTATGCGTGTAAACAGCTAACCAACGCAAAAGCAGAATACTGCACCACTTATGCAAGCCAGGAAATACCTTCATCAGTACCGCAACAATGGCAGAAGAAGAAAGAGAAGAGAAGAAGGAGAAGAAGAAGAATAAGAAAAAGTTGGGTTTCTAGTTCGTTAGAGAAGATACGATTTGGGGAGGACAATTCCCATAGCAAACCAATCTTCCGAAGGGGGTACGGTTGGCTGGACGGATAGGGGGTGTGGGATGGGGGTTCAGGGGGTGTCCATGGGCGGAGTTCTTCTGGTCTGGAGTGGTATGGATGCGGCTTGAACTTGTCAGGTCTGATTTAGAACAGCCCACAATCAGTGAGGCAGCTCAGTTGTCATTGTTGGTGAGCCACTGATCCAATCAGCTGTCGGTTTAGACTGATGGGCTTAACGGAAATTACGAGGGGAAGAAAAATTCATTTTGCCGTTATGATGGATGGCTTGTCTGCGCATTTATTGGGTCGCCGTCATTTTCGATTATGGAATTGCCTTTCGTTTGACTGGATTTTTTTATCCATACGAAAGTACACTTATCAAAACGATCCACAAATTTTAAGATCAGTGTATAAAATATTATTAATTATATAACATTTTAAATTTCGATGAGACGCTGAAATGTTTACTGAAATGCGTGGAAACTTTTTTAAGAGCTGACTTTTTCTCTGTAGAGGGAATAGCACTAGAAATTGATATCCATCGGTTTTGTTAAGAATTTAATCATCTCCACAAATACAGATGCAAACTTCATACCTGTATTCCCTTCTTGAAATCTTAAGAGGAAGAGGAACCACTATTATTTAAGTTAGCTTGTTACTAAACATAATGCTCACCTCTTGTAGTACATGGAGAGATATTCCACAGCATCTACTTAATCCGGAGAATCGCCTTTGCAATTAATTATGAAATCAAATTTAGTTTACTTTGCTGATCAGCTGAACAGTGGGCTTTTTTTTATATACATAAAGTGAAACACTTCCGTAAACATCTTGAGATGATTATGACAAATACAGAAACGGAAATGCTGATGTGCAATGCAGAGAGTTCATCTCCAATGCCGCTACCTTTATTTTTCTCTTTGTTGGATTTATAACTTCAATTCCAACGATTGGCATTATCTTTTTTATGCCTCCTAAATCCTTCATTTCCCTTTTAATCTTTTTTTTTTCTCCTCCAACCTTTGATGATAACTCTGGGAATGAATACTTCGTCCAACCATATTTAGATTAGATCTCAAACCGATATTTCTCGGGCCTGAAATATGCAGCAGTTTATTTGGTTCAGCACCAGCGATGTGCGAGATCAAATACAAACACGAGAGAGAGAGAGAGAGAGAGAGAGAGAGAGAGAGAGAGAGAGAGAGAGAGAGAGAGAGATTCCTTCCGAAAACACAAGAGCAAATACCTACCGGTTCCCGTAAATAGTCAGACCGGAGACTTTCTGGGCTACTCTAATTAAGAGAATGGGAGTTTGTTAGTACAGTTCTGGGATGCAGACGGATCGGTAATCAAATTTATCATTCAGCAGAGGACCAGATCAAAGAAAGCAATTAGCAGCCTTCAGATTACTTAATCTTTCCTTCCCCCTCTCGCACTTCCGTTTCCTCTTTGCGGTTGATTTATCGAAGGTTTTTCGCATATTTAGGGTTAATTTATTAACGTCATTAAGTTTTTCTCTGAGAGCAATCATAATGGATGACTTCCGGGTGGATGGATGCAAAGTTTCTTGTGTGGTTTGCAGAAACGAGAGAAAAAACTCATAAAAGTTCGAGGACAAAATCTCTACTCAT
>NC_061089.1:57494397-57496897 GCF_015104395.2 Macrobrachium nipponense
CGTTGCATGAAGTCTTGGGAGGAGTAATGTTCCAATTTTTATTCAGTAATTTCCTGTGGTGTGGAGAATTGTGTAATAAAGCCCAAAATGTTGTTCTATAAAAAGAAAAAAAAATAAATATTAGTAATGGATGGATTTCACTTCACTAAGTGAAGAAGAGATTGTTTCTATATAGTATATCTTTTGAAGCACCCAGTCATAAACAAAAAAAGTAGATACTTTCGTGTTAGAGGAGTGTAAAGATAAATACATGATAAAACCACTTTTTCCCGGTTTTAAGGACCCTTATAGAGCGGTATTTTTCTCCCTTAAACTGTAACTCTCTTCATAAGTCATTCATAGGTCTATCATGTTTTATGATAGACGTATAAATGGTTTTGCTCAGAGCTTGGAATTGTATCCTTAATAGCTATACTCCTGTGCCATCGTCTGTTAAAAAATATCTACAGACATTTTATATGTGATTAATTCTAAACTTTAGCATGTCTTCCTCTCTTCCTTGTTCTGTCTATACACATAGTAATATGCTTTGAATATTATAATAACAATGATAATAAAGTCCACATTTAACGTTTAAAATATCCAAGCTTTCTCATGATACATGGGTTTAGTTTTGCTCAATTTTGCCTCTGACTTTGTTGCATATTTGCCAAACAATTTACGCTCTCTCTCTCTCTCTCTCTCTCTCTCTCTCTCTCTCTCTCTCTCTCTCTCTCTCTCTCTCTCATAAATGTGACACATTTTGCATTCACCAACAAACTTTTCGTTCGCTCGTTTTTCCTCTTTCCCTCTCCCTGTATTACACAAAAGGCTATAATGAACTACAAAATGAACCTTTACTTGATCAGACAAGAGTAGTCTATTTTTGTACACTTCCATTTCGACGAATTGAAGAAAACTAATATCAAGAATAAATAATACCAAAACGTTGAGCAAAACGGATATTAAGGAACTGAAAACTTTAAAAAAAAAGCACACAGACTTTTAGAGAACACGACCAGTTTATTTTCAAAACAGTGGTTTCCGAAGGGCCGTTAGACATGGCAGTTACTGCCGTCTAGTGAATAGTCAATGGCTTTTAAAAGTTTAAAGGAATAAACTGGAGAGAAAATAAAAAAAAAATAAACTCACGCACGATGTATATATATATATATATATATTATATATATATATATATATGTGTGTGTGTGTGTGTGTGTGTGTGTGTATATATATATATATATATATATATATATATATATATATATATATATATATATATATATATATATATATATCATATATATATACATAGATATATATATGTATATATATATATCTATATATATATATATATATATATATATATAGAGAGAGAGAGAGAGAGAGAGAGAGAGAGAGAGAGAGAGATTTATAAAGTCGACAAGAATGCTTTGCACACAAACAAAGCGTTAGTCGGTTAAATTTCAATGCAAGAACGATTCAGAACGTTCCTTATGATGGCTTGTGATATATATTCATGTATCTGATAGTTTGTTTGCTTGTTTGTATGGTGTTTTTACGTTGCATGGAACCAGTGGTTTTTCAGCAACGTGACCAACGGCTTTACGTGACTTCCCAACCACATCGAGAGTGAACTTCTATCACCTGAAATACACATCTCTAACCCTTCAATAGAATAACCGAGAATCGAACTCGCGGCCACCGAGGTGGCAGGCCAAGACCATACCGATCACACCACTGAGGCGCTTATATCAGATAGCCAGCCAAACGTTCTGGGCCGCGGCCGAGAGAATTAAAAGTAACCGATGGGGATGATCTGTGTTCCATTTAAACATCAATATACATCATCATGTTATCATTGAAAACGGGCTAGATGGAACGCTTCACAATATTTCAACCAAATATCTCTCTCTCTCTAATAATATTACTAAAATTACATTGGTAGTCATATATACCTATATATATAGTTATAGATATATATATAGTATATATATAATAATATTTAAAATTACATTGTATCAATATATATATTATATATATAATATAGATAATAATCTATACTATATTATATATGATATATAGTAGTCTATATATATATCTATAATATATAATATATGAAAATATAAGACCCAAATGGTATGTTCTTCCATGGTCCCCCCAAAAAGAACTAATATACAACGAATTCTGTTCAGGTAAACTTCGTATGTTTTGTTTCTTTTTCCACAATAAACTGGTAGGATTATTGTGAGGGAGGAATGTCATCATTCTTCCGGTAGCCTGTTTTTCACCGCCTTTGCTTGTATGTAGTTAAAATGGTGAGTCTCTCTCTCTCTTCTCTCTCTCTCTCTCTCTCTCTCTCTCTCTCACACACACACAACGTTGCATGAAGTCTTGGGAGAAGTAATGTTCCAATTTTTATTCAGTAATTCCCTGTGGTGTGGAGAATTATTGTGTAATAAAGCCCAAAATGTTGTTATATAAAAAGAAAAAAAAAAAGTAATGGTAATGGATGGATTTC
>NC_061089.1:57501897-57526897 GCF_015104395.2 Macrobrachium nipponense
GCTTTTCTATAGTTTCTTCATAAATGTTTATAATGTATGTACATGGCTTTTGCTCATATATGTATTTTTATGATTAACATTTTCCGTTTGTATTCTGCTTTCATTGTTTGTTTTGGCGTCTGTTAACTTCCCCATTTCCTTTTCATATATTTGTTATAATTGTTCAATATTTCATTGTTTACATGGAAATTTGTTTTTTGAATTTGTTAAATGAATTTTCTTTATAAAAAAACGATATGTTCATTTTCAACGTTGCAGCAAATCTAAGCACAGCAGACCAAAAGCAAGCCAAGAATGAAAAAAAATAATATCAGCAAAAGATTACCCCGTCGCAGCGTCAAAAAAAAAAAAAAAATCTCTTGGAGAAGGGAAATCTTAAGTCAACTCGAAAAAGCTAAAAGTTAAAAAGGTCCGAAAATCCTTAAATGGATTTCGTAGATTCTGAAGTGAAGTTAGGAGACCTTCGAGTAGAGTTTGAAACCTTTCGTCGCTTTAGAAGTCTTGAAGGGAAGTGAATTTGTCCCTTTACAGAGGGACGTCCGCGCAAAGCAACAAGTAGCATGTCAGAAATAAAATTAGAATAAACACATAAATCAATCAAGAAACGATTATGTTAGTCAACGAAACTAAACAAAAACAAAGTGGAATAGCAGTGACGATGTACATTCAGAATTTCAAGGAGGTAAAAAACGAAAATAAGGGAGATAAATCAGTATCAGTGTCAAACGCCCAAGAAACTTTTTCTTGTGGGAAACATTACTCGAAGGAATCCTGATCTCTCAAATGATCTCTCCGTGTTCTTCAACAAATTATTTATCTCTTATAAATTCTCTTCAAATACTCTTACTTTTTCTTGTAGAGAATGTGTGCTTAATCGATATTTCAACCCTCCAAGCACTCGAAAAAAAAAGCAGTAAATTTAAGTTCGTTAACGAATTCCGTAATTTCATAAAGTTATCGCGTAATCATATACATTTATGTTCAGGCACTTGCAATACAATGTCCGTAAAACTTTGATGTCAGAGGTAATAATGATTAAACCACTGTACTTGTCACGTCAAGAAACCGGCAATAATCAAATAATGTTGCAGTCTCATCCTACTTATATGAAGTACGTTTAAAAGTAAAAAGTCCTAGTCGAAATTTTGACTTTTAAACGTGGAGTTCATATTCCATAGACTATCCGTCTCAGCGTCATCTACAGAAGGATTTGATTATCGAATCTATGCTATTAACTTTGCCTGGTCCCATGCTTTTAAAAATAATAGTAGTTCAAAGCCAAGTACGTAACAAGATGGTTTCCAGGGCGACGAACCATCAAGTCATCATCGTCACATTGAAAGTGAGCCATCTGGAACCATTTACCCAACAAATGCCTCACTATCTGACAAGAACGCTGATTGCTGAAATTCTGGTTTGCAATAAGTACAATTAGCACAGATCTGATTCTAGACCCGGATCGAGTATATCACAGTGTTACTGCATCTCCCATCGAATTCATAATACGTTATTAAAAGGGCTATGGGACCACGAAAGAAAGTGTTCATATTACGAGGAGAATTGTTAGTAAAAATGATCGTACTCACTAGTGTACGCCATCGAGCAGAACTTTTTGAAAGGAATAGGGCCTTACCTCACAGACCTTACAGACCTTACATCCTGTTCGGGTTGCCCCAGGTCCCTCAGTGTGAGGCACCTCTAATGTCTACCAGAGAGTTACTAGTGCATCTTCCGGTATATTTTGCATCTTCCAATCTTGGATGGTCTGGGATGCAGCTTAAATATCTGTCGAGCTTATTCTTAAACACATCTACGCTCACTCCTGATATATTCCTCAGATGAGCTGGCAACGCATTGAATAGACGCTGCATTGTCGATGCTGGTGCGTAGTGGATTAATGTCCTGTGTGCTTTTCTTATTTTTCCTGGTATAGTTTTGGCCACTATTAATCTACCTCTGCTTGCTCTTTCTGATATTTTTAGCTCCATGATGTTTTCGGCAATTCCTTCTATCTGTTTCCATGCCTGAATTATCATGTAGCGTTCTCTTCTCCTTTCTAGACTATATAATTTTAAAAATTGTAGTCTTTCCCAGTAATCAAGATCCTTAACTTCTATTCTAGCTGTAAAGGACCTTTGTACACTCTCTATTTGTGCAATATCCTTTTGATAGTGTGGGTACCATATCTTATTGCAATATTCAAGTGGACTACGAACATACGTTTTATAAAGCATAATCATGTGTTCAGCTTTTCTTGTTTTGAAGTGCCGTAACAATATTCCCATTTTTGCTTTACCTTTTGCCAATAGAATTGCTATTTGATCATTGCACAACATGTTCCTATTCAACATCACACCAAGGTCTTTAACTGCTTCCTTATTTGTGATTGTCTCATTATTAGGTCTCCTATATGCATATAGCTTTCCTTCTCTATGTCCATAATTTATCGATTAAAATTTATCAGAGTTAAATACCATCCTATTTACCTCTGCCCAATCATATACTTTGTTAAGGTCTCTTTGTAGCGCGTTCCTATCTTCATCACAAGTAATTTCTCTACTTATTCTTGTGCGAAACTACTCACTACCGACTCCTTAACATTACTGCCTATGTAGGTAACTAGTATGTAGCGATTATAAATAAAATCGCTAGTGTTTTCTCCTGAATAAGACAGACAGAATGGCTGATTAAACGACTGCCGTAAATAAAAAAAAAAAAAGGATGCTTCATTCTACACTAAAGTAAAATAGAAAGTTAGTCTGTACAACACATCATAGTCAAGAATCAACCTCACTGTTTACAAGCAAACACTTTTTGAAGTTAGCCATCAGAAATGAATATTATAATTAAATAAAATAAGCAACATATAAGCAAAATGGAATACTGATTATTCAGGGAAGTTTCGTGTTGCTCAGGTTTTCCGTGACATAAGAATAAATCAAAATGTAAATTAATTTCCTGGAGGTGAAGGAGAAGTGGGAGGAGGAGGAGGAGGAAGGGAAGGAGGAGGAGGAAGAAGAGAAGGAGGGGAGGAAGAAGGGAAGGAGGAGGAGGAGGGGGGAAGAAGAAGGGAAGGAGGAGGAGGAAGAAGGGAAGGAGGAGGAGGAAATGGAAGAGGAGGAGGAAATGGAAGAGGAGGGAGATGAGGAGAATGAGGATGAGGAGGAGGAAGAGGATGAAGGGAGATGAGAAGGTGGCGAGGAGGATGAGGAGAATGAGGAGGAGGAGGAGAAGGTAGGGAGAGAGAGGAGAAGGAGAGGTGAAGGAGAGGGAAGGAAGGAGGAGAGTGAAGGAGGGAGAAGAGGAGATAGGAGGAGGGAAGGGAGGGGGAAGGAGGAGAAGGTGAGGGGAAGGGGAGTGGAAGGGCGGAAGGAGGAAAGGGAGGAGGAAGAAGGAAGGAGGGAGGGAAAAGGAAGAGGGGAAGGAGGAGGCGGAGGGTAGGGGGAGAGGAGGAGGGGGGAGAAGGAGGTTGGGAGGAGGGGAGCGAGGAGGGGGAGGAGGGGAGGTGGAGAAGGTGGGTGGTTGGAAAGTCACTTACGGAAACCAAAGACACTCAGGCTTTTAAAAAGCAATCTGAAGGAAATATCAAACAAAATTTTACTTGCAAATGTCAAAAACAGTAAAACATTATTAAGAAGTAAATTAAAATCCTACGCTTTTGAGTTCTCACCCTCGCACCGCATGAACTGCAGAACCTTTTCATGCAATCATTTGCAGAATCCAGGCAATTTAAATCGACAAGTGGAATTATTAAGATTCCTCTTCAATGGCAACTCGTCCGTATAATAGCAAGTGTCATCTGGTGTTGGCTAAATTAATTCTCGTTTTTCCTCTGATGAAATCGGTGCTGGTATTCTTTGTACAGATACTTCAGTCAGTTGCTATCTAAGGATTAAGATAAATTCCAGGTTTTTGTACCTTGGGTTATACAGAATATTAAAAAAATCATGATCATACAACATATAAAATATATAAAAATACATACATACATTACATAGTACATACATATATTATATTATATTATATATATGATATATATATATATATATCTATATATATAGATATATATATATATATATATATATAATATATATATATATATATATATATATATATAGATATATAATATATATCTATATTATATATATATATATATATATATATATATATATATAGATATATATTATATATATATATTATATATACAATATATATACTATATATATATATATATATATATATATATCGCACGAGCAAACGCACACAAATCTAGTGTTCAAAGGTCAGTCTTGGTCCAGAAATCCGAATTTAGTGCCCTGTCCCTCTGCTAAGCAAAGAAGTGACTCAAGGTCCTATTGTAGATTCACATCAACCGTGCCTCTGATGTCTAGGCCCGTCCCTTACGATGCTCCTGATTGGCTGTTGATAACCCAATCACAGGGCTGGAAACTCTCAGTCTTTTGAGAGTTCACAAAGGCAGGATGTATGTTCCACCTCTCCTGAGGGATACTTTTGAAAGACGTATCCATCAGGAGAGTTGAAACAGATGTCCAAGGTATATGGTAAGACCTACAGCATAAAGTAAACGAGGAAAGAGCTGTAATAAGTTGATTATCATGAACACGCTGAAAGGCTTTGAACTGGAATTGGAATCCAGATATAGAATTTATGCCAAAGGCCAAGCGCTGGGACCTATGAGGTCATTGAGCGCCGAAAGGGAACTTAGGGGTCAAGACGGGTGTAACACGAGGAAAACCTCGCAGTTGCACTGTGAAACAATTGACAGGAGTATGTGTGGAAAGTAATATGGAAAAAGATACATTGATATTAACGGTGGTACGGTAAAAGAAATAAAAGGAAGCTGCGCAGAACTTCAAGCAATGCCTACAGCGCACTGCGTGAGGTGCACAGACGGCACTAGCCCCCCTAGCCCCCTACGGGATGAGAGGCTTTGTTTCAACTCTCACGTGGATGATAGCTTCACAGAGGCCACATTCCCAGAAATGCTGATATAATAGTACATCAATTTACGGCGAAGACCCTTTGATGAAACATCTGCAGTATGTATGGAGAACATGTCCCTTTTTATAAATTCAGTTCATCGAATACCCTGTCAGGAGTTGTAATTCCAGTTAATTAAAGTTTCAGTCCAAAAGCTACCGAATTTAAATTCCTCGTTAGAGCCAAAGTGGGATATCATAGGAAATGAAATGATGATGGAATTGAGACGAGGGAGTTCAGTCGGAATTGTACATCAAAAGTCGGGTTGTTATTAAAAGAAAACGAACACATACACCTGGGAAATTACGCACCAGCGAGTATTTATTGACTTTCAGACAAGCAAGGTCTCCAGATAAATCACCTCCCCCCCTCCCCAACCCCTACCCCAACGCCCCCCCCCCCACACAAAAAAAAAAAAAATTAAGTTAACCATTGCCGATAGCATCTGAGATGCGAGTATTTTGGCCGACGTTTTTTCCTCTTAAGACCAGTTTCAAACAAGACTATACTTGGTGGTTGGACATGTCGAGGACCCTTGATTGCGCTTCTTTTTGGTCGCCTGAACATGGCCGCTCGCGAGGGTCGCCTGTGTTCGTTAACGATGTTATCGCCCGGACGCTGTTGTAGGCGGTATCGGTCGCAGATACTTATGGCGGCCATTAGGAGACATTTATGACTACGCTTTTCTTTCTCCTTTTCGATTTTTTTCCGAACTCGAGGAATTCAATGGAGTGCGGACAAGGTGCTTTACATACCACGCCTCCTCTCTCTCTCTCTCTCTCTCTCTCTCGTTTATTTTTAATCACACGACAACATCTTCAAAACTAGTCTCGCTAACAGTATAAGTCCGTCAGTAGTGGTATATACCTTTCAAATAGCGCGAGCTTTATTTCGGTAAATAAACATACCTTCTCGCTCATACCCGTGTTAAGGTAAATTTACCCAGTAGTGCCTAGGCAACTTTTTCACTGCAGAGATGAATTCCATACTTAGGAAAAGATAACCTAAGTTCTGTTAAATATGAGATTCCAAATTTGTACTTAAAAAAAAAAAAATCACACGAATACACATCTTAGTAGCAAGAAAACGTATGTTAGTACATAAAATCATTCGCACAACTATGATTGTTCCTGGCTGTAAATTTACATAGATGAACAGTACATGCGTGTGGGCTTAAATATATCCTATGAAGTTACAATGATAGCTTTTAAAGACGCTGGCTCTCCATCTCTCATGCATTTCAACTGAATCTATCTCTCTCTCTCTCTCTCTCTCTCTCTCTCTCTCTCTCTCTCTCTCTCTCTCTCTGAATTTCAATTGGATATTCCTCTCCCTCTCCATCTCTCATGCATTTCAACCGAATCTCTCTCTCTCTCTCTCTCTCTCTCTCTCTCTCATACACTTCAACTGGATATCTCTCTCTCTCTCTCATGCATATCATTTGGATCCACCCATAAATCGCCTAAACCTAGGTGTACGTAAAAATCATGCATTTCCCTTTGTTGTCCACCGTAGTAATTACTCGACTATTTATTAATTTTCCTTTTTTCATCTCCCTCCCGAAGACGACCTCCTGACCTTTTAAGGAAGAAAGACGACCCCCAACGCCAAAACATAAATTAAAAGGACAGGAGGCGATTTATTCCCTTCGGGACCTTTATTAGGTAATGGGCCACAGACGGTCTGGCTTTTCTCTCCCGATTTGTCCGCGTCATTTCGGCACATCACTCCTGTGTGACGTCACGGGAGGGAGGGGTGGGGTTTGGGTAGGGGGGGGGGGGGAGTTAGGACCAGTTCCGACTTAGTAAGGTGAAGCTTACAAATTCGTAATAATAATAATGATAATGTTCTTGGATAGCATACCTTCCTATCATCCTGCCCTAGGTAATGTCAATTTCCGAGATTTGGATGAAAAACTGATCTCTCTCTCTCTCTCTCTCTCTCCTCTCTCTCTCTCTCTCTTCTCTCTCTCTCTCCTTCTTCTCCAACCTATACCTTCTACCCATAAATACAGTCTGTAAGATTGTCAGCCATTGGTCATAAAATATAGGACGCACCCATTCCTTTAATAAGCTCTCGGTGATTTATCTGTATTAAAGGTAGATACTTCACCTATTTAAAAAAATAAAGAATTAAAAAATAAACGAGAAGCAGCCTTGAAAGAATTCTAGGAACTAAGAGATGACGCCTCTGCCCTTTTTTTTTAGGCTGAAGTGTAACATTAATTTCCTGCTCTATCTTTCACGTTTTTTTTTTTTTACAGATAATTAAAAATGTCAGAAATTTCAATTTCATGAATTACAACATCACTTGGGATAAATATTAAAGACCTCATGTCATGCACTTTTGTGTCGAAATAGGTTATTCCTGAATAATCAAAGTGGAACGAATTAAACCTCCGATTTTAACGTAAAAAATATGAAATCATTTTTAAGGCGCTTTTGAGAGCTGGGAAGGTCATATAAATAATTTAATATGGTTTGGTAACTACGCGGCTGTGAATTTTGCTGTCCGTTTCATTGCTAACAATATTCTTAGAAACGTAGAAAATTAAAATGAAGGTTTTCTTAGTTATATATTATTAAGGTCGCCTCTGATATTTACAATACATGGCCTCCCTGTTTATGAGATGGTGTCCAAAAAAAAAAAAGTTTATGAGATGTGTGTGTGTGTGTGTGTGTGTGTGTGTGTAAATGTATATGAATATACAGGTATATGCATGCGCGTAAAAAAAATAAATAATTCAGTAATGAACAAATCTTCAATTGAATTAATTTTACTTAAAAAGCGAACAGAAGTGTTTCGTCTGACGGTAGATTAACTAGTATATACCCCATCCGTTACTGCTCATAACATTCAAAGATATGAGAAAAACAATCTAAATTGTTATTAAAACTTGACACTCCAATCTTTCGAAAATTTGATCTCATTTCCATGGAAAATATAATCTGAATTCTCGATCTTTTCCTTGTCTTTTTTGGAGGGCTGGGGGTGACTGGTTATTGTTTAAATTTTTTTATAGTTTAACCCTATGCTGTCGACCCACTTAAAAGAAATGCATTAGCCTTAGGCTTCGTGGCGAAATTTTAACCCTATGTTGTCGACCCAGTTAAAAAAATTGCATTAGCTCTAGCTTCGTGGCAAAATTTTTTACCCTATGCTGTCGACCCAATTAAACAAATTGCATTACCTTTAGGTTCTTGGCAAAATTTTTACCCTATGCTGTCGACCCAATTAAAAAAAAATTACATAAGCTTTAGGTTCGTGGCAAAATTTTTACCCTATGCTGTCGACCCAATTAAAAAAATTGCATTACCTTTAGGGTCTTGGCAAAATTTTTACCCTATGCTGTCGATCCAATTAAAAAAATTACATAAGCTTTAGCTTCGTGGCAAACTTTTTACCCTATACTATCGACCCAGTTAAAAAAAATTCCATTAGCTTTAGGTTCGTGGCAAACTTTTTACCCTATACTATCGACCCAGTTAAAAAAATTCCATTAGCTTTAGGTTCGTGGCTAACTTTTTACCCTATACTATCGACCCAGTTAAAAAAATTTCATTAGCTTTAGGTTCGTGGGAAACTTTTTACCCTATACTATCGACCCAGTTAAAAAAATTACATTAGCTTTAGGTTCGTGGCAAACTTTTTACCTTATACTATCGACCCAGTTAAAAAAAATGGCATTAACTTTAGTCTTCGTGACAAAATTTTCTCATATTAAGTAAAGAGATTTTCGAAGAATTTTATTCCTTTTCATATAGTATTTAAAGAAAATAAATAAGCTTGGTTGGTCATTATTTGCGCGATACAAATCACCAACCATTTCGACAACCGTAAATTGGGTTAGTTTGTTAACTAACATACGCATGCCTGTATCTATCGCGTATTCTTATCAAAGACGGAACTTGTACAAAACTTAGTACAACAGAGCAACCCGAAGCTCTCATAACTAACCCCATTGTATTTGGCAAGTTATAATCTATCTAATTTGTATTATATTCTTAGGGAATAATCGTATTCGATTCCATTATAAATCCCATGAAAAAATGTTAATGCTTATATTCATAGACCCTCAGAAACAACTCATTATAACGGCCATCTATCTAATCAGCGAATTTAAAAGGTTCTAAACCCAGCACTTCACCTTTTAAGCGAATACTTCCTTTTTCTTCGTTATTTTCTACATTAATGTTACACAGGAGATTAATGAAAGGGAATCGAAGAGCTAATGAGAACTCTGAGCTAAAATAAGAAGTGAGAGAGGATTTCGCCTCTAATCCTCTTTTCCTCACCTAATGAGCAATCATTTTTCCTCACTCAAAATATTTATCCGAAGCGAGGAGTACGTACATGTATGTATGTATGTGATGTATATATATATATATATATATATATATATATATATATATAATATATATATATATCATATATATATATATATATATACACACATATATGTTTATATACATATATATACATACATATATATATATATATATATATATATATATATATATATATATATATATATATATATATATATATATATATATATTATATATATATGAGACCCCTTGTCCACGCATCTGTACAAACATTAAAGGTCCAGTGCGGTCTCTGCCCATTTAAATTTCGCGCGCTTGAGTTTACGGCGATCCAAACTCCCTGTTCCTATGATTTGATCATCCTTGGTCGGCCCCAGCAACTACGTCGCACTCCAGCAGACTGGAGGATGAACGAAAATCAAAAAAAAAGTTCTCTTCCACATCTTGTAAGTAAAATTCCACTGGTTTAATTTGTGTAATAGACATAATCACTAGGGTCTTGTAGAGCATATCTGAAGGAGTTATAGAGATAATTTAAAGCTTAGTTGAGTTGAATCTCTTAAAACGTATTATGTTTGGTTAAGTGGCTTGTGCAATATCGTGGACATTGGGACTGTACATGTATGTTTTAAAGCTATTTTTTCTAAAATTCCAGCTTTATCATGATAGAAGATGATTCTTTCGGCAGATTTAACAGTGCCTTGACTAAAGGCGTTATCATTAGTCAAGTGAAGTGATAATCGTGTTAAAAAATATATATTAAGAACTGGAACAGAGCTTTTCGAGTCCAGACTCTGCAGGCTTGTCCATAATCTGCACTTCAGGTCTCAATGCCCATTATATGCACAGTTAAATGTGGTTTTTAATTAGGCTTTAATATTATAAGGTATCTTCTCTCATGAACGCAAGTCATGGTTAAAGATTGTCGTAATATAATAATAATATTGTTGTTATTATTTGTCTCATACTTCCAGCCTCTCTCTCTCTCTCTCTCTCTCTCTCTCTCTCTCTCTCTCTCTCTCTCTCTCTCTCTCTCTGTGTGTGTGTGTGTGTGTGTGTGTGTGTGTGTGTGGCTAACTCTAATCCATCCTTGATCACTTAAAGTGGCGGACAAAATTCATAGCAAGAAATTTTTCACTTTTTATTTTTTTAAGTGCATTGAATCTTCCACAGGTACGCAGTAAGATGATGCTCCTGATCTCGATTTTGATGTCAGTGACATAAGTGATGATGAGGACGAGGAGTGGACACCTGCTGAGCGAAGGACATCAAGAGATGAAGATGACACATCTTCTGAAAGTGAGGTAGAAGAGGAGGAGGAGGAGGAGCAACAAGTTAGCTCGTCATCTGGTCATACCAGACAAATGTA
The DNA here is from genome assembly GCF_015104395.2 of Macrobrachium nipponense. Classification (NCBI taxonomy): domain Eukaryota; kingdom Metazoa; phylum Arthropoda; class Malacostraca; order Decapoda; family Palaemonidae; genus Macrobrachium; species Macrobrachium nipponense. The sequence continues at coordinate 57,512,596 of NC_061089.1, forward strand.
TTTCAAAGTGGACCCTCATTTTAAAGGACAGCTTGGACAACATCCACAAGTTCCTGAGGATGCAGTCACTACAGCTCAGCTTAGGCCAATTGATTATTTTGAAGCCTACATAAATGAAGATTTTTTGATAAAAATAACTAATGCTACAAATCAACGTTATGTTGCTGAAAATGGTATATCTCTAGGTGTGACCATAAAGGAAATGTCAGTTTTTATAGGATAAATTTTTGTGATGTCTGTAATAAGGGATGCTAGAATTAGAATGCATTGGGAGAGGTATACTAGAATAGATTTAATTTGTAGAAATATGACCAGAGATAGGTACTTCAAAATTAGAAGCAATCTGAAAGTTGTTGATGACAATATGATTACTGTAGCTTCAAGAAAGTGTGATAGATTATGGAAGATAAGGCCAATTTTGGACAGTGTTCGCTCAAGATGTTTAGAGTTACCTAGACCAGGTAAAGTAAGCGTAGACGAGTCCATGATACCTTTTCGGGGTAAGTGTAGTCTGAGACAGCATGTGCCAGGTAAACCTAATCCAGATGGTTCGAAATGCTTTGTTTTAGCTTCTCCTAATGGTACTGTTTTAGATTTTGAGATATTTACAGGTAAAGAACCTCTCACAGAAATCATTAGGGAACATGGTGTGTTGCCAGACAGGAACGTTGGTATTGGAGAAGCTGCTGTTCTGAGGTTTGTCAGAAGCTTTGATCCTGGAACTATCAAGTACTTTGATGGATATTTCATATCTCCAGCCTTAGAGTTGATCAAGCATAAATTACATGGTACAGGTATTATAAAAAAAGAACATGCTTCCTAAGGGTGCCAAACTCAAGTCTGAGAAAGAGATGGCAAAACTAGGTAGAGGAGCTACCTACAACCAAGTGAGATCTGATGGTGCCTATGCCATAACACAGTGGCATGATAAGAAAGTAGTTCTCATGGCTTCTACTATCCATTCAACTGAACCTCAAGATGAATGCAAGAGGTGGTCTAAAAAAGGAAAATAAGCACATAAAGGTGAACAGACCTGCAGCAGTTAAGGAGTATAATGTTTCTATGGGAGGAGTTGATGTTCATGATCAGATATTATCTTACTATAGGAGTTCTTCTAAGACAAATAAGTGGACAGTCCGCTGCATTCTACACTTTCTTGATGTAGCAACTAGTAATGCCTGGATGGAATACAAAGTCAAATGTGGTGAACTTAAGAAGTATCTAGATTTTAAAATGTCACTAGCTATTCAGTTAATTGATGGTGCCCTTTGGTCAAATGCAGGTCAACAGCAGGGCCCAAGTGATAATCAGGATGAAGAGGATGAACCAAATTGTTCAGCTGAGATGCCAGTGGAAAAACGCCAGAGGTCACAGCCACTCCCCAGCAAGATTTCAGAACCAATGACGCCAAGCACATGCCACTTGCACTTCCACCCAACTCAGAGTTCAAATGGTGCAGAAATCCTGGGTGTATGGAAAAATGTAGAATTGTGTGTTCCTCCTGTGAAGTATTTTTGTGCTTAACTTCAAGAAGAAATTGTTTCATTGCATTTCACTCCCCTTAGTAGTGTTTCAGCATGTTTTATTGTTCTTTATTATGAATGTTTGATACATCCCTAATTGTATTCAATATATTTTTCAGGTTTATATTTTCCTGAATTCGTTCTCTCCAGTAATCGAACTTAAGAGTTCAAACGAATCAGTAATCATAATTGATGGAGAAATGTAGAATTGTATGATCTCTTGTGAAGTATTTTTTGTGGTGAATGTTTGCCACTGAGTAAGGTTTCAACAGATTTCCTTAATTTGGTAATTTGCTTACCCTTTGTATGAATACTGTAATTAATTTTCTCGTTGATATTTTGAACTATTTCCTTCCCGAAAATAATGGTTTAGTTTATTTGTTCTTCTCATAATAAATTTGCAAGCAGTTTCTGTTGTTTCTTTTTCAAATAATCAATGTATTGTTCAATAATATTTTGATAGCTAAGAGACCTGATGTCCAGCTTACTGTACGTACTGATACACTTAAGGGTCCAAATCAAATCGAAAAAGTAATTACATACTAAGGCCTTATGCCTGTATGAATGTGGTCAGTGAAGGTCAATCGATTATCTACAATAGTTTCTGTTCGGGTCTCAATGGGATATATATATATATATATATATATATATATATATATATATATATATATATATATATATATACATACATACTATATATGTATATGTATGCAATATCAGTGTGTGCGTGTTTGTATGTACGCATAATTTATAGGTGTTGACAGCAGAAACTGTAGTACTTAAAAAAAAAAACTGGAATATTATTCTTCTTAAATAAAAGGCTATTCATAGAAAAAGCTTTACCAAAAGACAAGTATTTTAGAATATACAAATCAATTTTAATAAGGACCTCTCATATCTGGAAAACTCTTATATCAGCGCGTTCTCCCAAATTGTAGGTGGTTTATCATTAATCGTTGAAACACCTGTACCCTAAATGACTGCTGTACGTGTTTCCTTGATTACGGAGATTAAAATAGGTTGCTAACACAAGTCGCCTGATAAACTTCCCAGGGCCGAGTTTTAACAAGAATCACCACTACGTGTCTACAAGGCTTTATATCTCTATTCGTAACTTAAAAGGAATATTGCCGCCCAGTAGTAGTACAAGACGAACATAATAAAAAAAATATAAAAAAAATTTCTATCTTTGACCCAGATGGATATCGATGTGAAATTAAGAATAAGCGGGATGAAACTAGAAAAGATATTCTACACTTCACATGTTAAGAATTTAAGATTGCACTGAATAAACAACACACTGACGCAGTCCCGATTTGAACTGAGAAATCATATTGAAAATACGCACTTCACAACCTACAAATCAGTAGCTACAGAGAGATTCAACGTACACACACACACACACACACACACACACAGAAAGAAGGACCATCGTAAACAGCAGAAATCGCCAGGTAGTATCACATCTCAGGGCAACGAGGAGAGAGTGCTGCTGTTAGGTAGAAAAAATATAAAGACGTTCATACATTTACGCAAACCATACTGAAGGGGAAGCCAGTCAGTTGGGCGTGAACATTTTCGCTTTAACGATTGACCTAATGCCTCATATGTTAATTGCAAGTCAAGTTGATTAAACACCGAGTGAAGAAATAAAGTTGCTAATGGGATGAGAAGTTAGTGAGAAAGAAGGTCGTATCATGAATATACCGTTGATAAAATCCGGACATTCCAAATCTATCAAGAAAGCTTTTAAAGGAAACGAGATAAGCAGACAAATGATAAACAAGGTTGTGAATATGAAGTGATCACCTAAGAAAACTAAGATTTGATAAAGACACCAGACATACACTCAATTAGACATGTGATACAAGTTTAAAAAATGGGAAAATACCGAATCACTTAACCCAGCTTATATCTATCATAACTATCAAAATAGGATGAAAATTAATTGAATTTAGACACCACACTAGCAACCTACAAATTTATTGATTAAAACCTCTCGGCACATTGCCTAGTGCTTACGGTCAACTGAGTAATGTTAACAAGGCTACCCGAAGAAAGCCAGATCATTCTTCTTAAAGTAGGTGAGGTCAGAGTGACTAATACCCGCAAAAAAAAAAAAAAAAAAAAAAATGGTGTGGGAGGGGGAGCGGTAGTCGAGGCTTCATAGATTTTAGCAAGTTTGATGTCAGGATGAATGTAGGGGGGGGGGGGGGGAGGGGGGCGGGTGTGGGTGAGGGGATGCTGTACTGTTAAGGACAACCTAAACTGGCGTTGACAAATAAGAAGCAACATATTTAACCTAAACCAAACCATTCACATCAGTTTTTTTTTATTAAAACACATTCAGATCTCGCCAGTCACACCATGCTAGTTGCACACACGGCTGGGTCACTTTGCTCAAGAAAATAACATAATGCAGCCTTCAGGTTTTAATTAAGTGCTCAGCATTTACCAGTCAGCGAAATCAAACTATCGTGAAGAGCATGGTCCACTTAAGCGGTTCCTTTAATAACCGAAAGACACAGTATCACTGACCAGAGGCGGTTTTTTTTTGGATTTTTATATCGTGAAGTAAACCCACAACCCCAAGGATTTGGTGGAGGGTCTTACTATACCTTCAACGTTTTGCACAAGGCCTAACAGATAAATAATAATAATAAGACGATACATAACACGAAAGGAAGGAGGGAGGGGACTACTAAGCATAGAGGACTGCGTCAACATCGAGAACAGAGCACTGGGGCAATATATGAAGACCAGTGAAGACGAGTGGCTCAAGAGTGCATGGGAAGAAGGACTGATAAAAGTAGACGAAGACCCAGAAATATACAGAGACAGGAGAAAGACAAGCAGAACAGAGGAATGGCATAACAAACCAATGCACGGACAATACATGAGACACTCCAAAGAACTAGCCAGCGATGATACGTGGCAATGGTTACTGAGGGGAGAGCTCAAGAAGGAAACTGAAGGAATGATAACAGCGGCACAAGATCAGGCCCCAAGAACCACATATGTCCAAAGAACGATAGATGGAAATAACACCTCTCCCATATGTAGGAAGTGCAATACGAAAAATGAAACCATAAACCACATAGCAAGCGAATGTCCGGCACTTCCACAGAACCAGTACAAAAAGAGGCAAGATTCAGTAGCAAAAGCCCTCCACTGGAGTCTGTGCAAGAAACACCAGCTACCTTGTAGTAATAAGTGGTACGAACACCAACCTGAAGAAGTGATAGAAAACGATCAGGCAAAGATCCTCTGGGACTATGGTATCAGAACAGATAGGGTGATACGTGCAAATAGAGACGTGACGTTGATTGACAAAATCAAGAAGAAAGTATCACTTATTGATATCGCAATACCATGGGACACCAGAGTTGAAGAGAGAGAAAGGGAAAAAATGGATAAGTATCAAGACCTGAAAATAGAAATGAGAAGGATATGGGATATGCCAGTGGAAATTGTACCCATAATCATAGGAACACTAGGCACGATCCCAAGAGCCCTGAAAAGGAATCTGGAAAAACTAGAGGCTGAAGTAGCTCCAGGTCTCATGCAGAAGAGTATGATCCTAGAAATGGCACACATAGTAAGAAAAGTGATGGACTCCTAAGGAGGCAGGATGCAACCCGGAACCCGACACATAAATACCACCCAGTCGAATTAGAAGACTGTGATAGAGCAAAAAAAAAAAAAATAAATAAAAAATAATAATAATAATAATAATAATAATAATAATAATAATAATAATAATAATAATAATAATAATAATGAATAATAATAATAACACCAAGAAATTAAGGAGAAAACAAGTGAGGTCAATGAAATAATGGACATAATACACACCACCAATATCACAGAAACAAATAACTTGGCATATGCTGGAGCAAGATTAGTAGCAGAACTGATGGGGATTCGAACACCAACACCACCAGCACAACCAACCCAACAGAAACCAAAACAGTAACCTCCTTGGAAAAGGCGCCTGAAAAGCAAATCATGGTGATGAGATCTGACTTGAGTAAACTGAAAGAGATGGCAGAAAAAAAAGGCTAAGAAGCAAAGAAAACAAGGGGAAGAACTCAACGAGAATACAAAGTACAAGAGAGGGGATACTAAACACACAATAGAAGATGTAAAACAGAGGCTTAAGGCCATAGCACATAAGATCCAATGGTACTTGAACAGGAATAAGGGATACCAACGGAATAAACTATTCGGAACCAACCAGAAAAGACTATACACCCAACTAAGAGGGGAAGACAACCACCAAGAAATTCCTGAAGCCGAACCAAGTAAGAGACTCTGGGAAAACATATGGAGCAATCCGGTATCACACAACAAACATGCAACATGGCTCCAGGAAGTCAAGGAAGAAGAAACAGGGAGAATAAAACAAAGATTCACAGAGATCACGACAGACACAGTCAGACACCAACTAAAGAAAATACCAAACTGGAAAGCCCAGGTCCTGATGAAGTCCATGGATACAGGCTCAAAAACTTCAAGGCCCTACACCCACGAATAGCAGAACAACTCCAGCATTGTATCTCAAATCACCATGCACCCAAATGGATGACCACAGGAAGAACATCCTTAGTACAAAAAGACAAGAGTAAGGGAAATATAGCCAGTAACTACAGGCCTATCACCTGCCTACCAATAATGTGGAAGTTACTAACAGGTATCATCAGTGAAAGGCTATACAATTACCTAGAGGAGACAAACACCATCCCCCACCAACAGAAAGGCTGCAGAAGGAAGTGTAGGGGCACAAAAGACCAGCTCCTGATAGGACAAATTGGTAATGAAGAATAGTAGGAGAAGGAAAACCAACCTACGCATGGCATGGATAGACTATAAGAAAGCCTTCGACATGATACCACACACATGGCTAATAGAATGCCTGAAAATATATGGGGCAGAGGAAAACACCATCAGCTTCCTCAAAAATACAATGCCCAACTGGAATACAATACTTACAAGCTCTAGAATAAGACTAGCAGAGGGTTAATGAGTCAAGGAGAAGTGGGATCTTCCAGGGCGACTCACTGTCCCCACTACTCTTCGTAATAGCCATGATTCCCATGACAAAAGTACTACAGAAGATGGATGCTAGGTACCAACTCAAGAAAAGAGGCAACAGAATCAACCATCTGATGTTCATGGACGACATCAAGCTGTATGGTAAGAGCATCAAGGAAATAGATACCCTAATCCAGACTGTAAGGATTGTATTTGGGGACATCAGGATGGAGTTTGGAATAGAAAAATGAGCCTTGGTCAATATACAAAAAGGCAAAGTAACGAGAACTGAAGGGATAAAGCTACCAGATGGGAGCAACATCAAACACATAGATGAGACAGGATACAAATACCTGGGAATAATTGAAGGAGGGGATATAAAACACCAAGAGATGAAGGACACGATCAGGAAAGAATATATGCAGAGACTCAAGGCGATACTCAAGTCAAAACTCAAACGCCGGAATATGATAAAAGCCATAAACACAAACATGGGCAGTGCCAGTAATCAAATACAGCGCAGGAATAGTAGAATGGACGAAGGCAGGACTCCGCAGCATAGATCAGAAAACCAGGAAACATATGACAATACACAAAGCACTACACCCAAGAGCAAATACGGACAGACTATACATAACACGAAAGGAAGGAGGGAGAGGACTACTAAGTATAGAGGACTGCGTCAACATCGAGAACAGAGCACTGGGCAATATCTGAAAAACCAGTGAAGACGAGTGGCTAAAAAGTGCCATGGGAAGAAGGACTAATAAAAGTAGACGAAGACCAGAAATATACAGAGACAGGAGAATGACAGACAGAACAGAGGACTGGCACAACAAACCAATGCACGGACAATACATAAGACAGACTAAAGAACTAGCCAGCGATGACTCATGGCAATGGCTACAGAGGGGAGAGCTAAAGAAGGAAACTGAAGGAATCATAACCGCGGCACAAGATCAGGCCCTAAGAACTAGATATGTTCAAAGAACGATAGACGGAAATAACATCTCTCCCCATATGTAGGAAGTGCAATACGAAAAATGAAACCATAAACCACATAGCAAGCGAATGCCCGGCACTTGCACTTCTTCAATCTTCCAGCGGTATTCCTCAGTCTGCTTTCGTCCTTATCCAGACTGAGGAATACCGCCGGAAGATTGAAGAAATCCTGGCGGACTCCACGAAATTTCGCAGAATTACCAAGAACCCCGTCGACGACATCAAGCGAGAGGCCAACCGGATTATTGAGACAGTCAACGCCGCCTCTAACGCCCTGCATTTGCCACCCATAACGGGTGACCATGACTTAGGCTACATCTATGGGAATCTTAAGACCCATAAGCAAGGGAACCCCCCTTCGCCCCATAATCAGCCAGATCCCTGCCCCTACGTACCTGTTGGCCAAGAAACTCAACACCATCTTAACCCCGTACGTCCCAGATAGGCACAGCTTGAAGTCGTCGGCCTAGTTCTTGGAAGCCCTACGAGCAAACGCCCCCCACACGGAGGATGCATCGCTTCGATGGATGTAGAGTCCCTCTTTACCAACGTCCACGTAGACGAGACTTACAAATGATCTTGGACAGAGTTTACAGGGACCCCGGCACTCCATCCTTAAACATCCCAGAGCATGCCCTTCGAGCCCTGCTGGAAATCTGTACTAAGAAGGCCCCTTTTGTTTCTGATCTCACAGCATAATGTACACCCAGATCGACGGCGTGGCGATGGGATCTCCCCTTGGGGTCCTTTTCGCCAATTTCTATATGGGTACCGTCGAAGAGAGGGTCTTCCAGAATTCCAACAAACCGAGGATGTACGTGCGCTACATTGATGACACCTTCGTCTGCGCCGACTCCCAGGATGAGATAGAGCAGCTGCGACGTGCATTCCACGACCACAGCTGCCTCACGTTCACGATCGAACATTGCAAAGACCGCCACCTCCCCTTCCTTGACGTTCTTGTCGAACAGCGAGATTCCGAATTCAGCACGAAGGTGTACACGAAGCCGACGAACCTGGGTATGTGCATGAACGGTGAGAGCGAGTGCCCTGAGAGGTATAAGCGCTCCACCATCAGCGCCTTCGTCAGGAGGGCCCTCTCACACTGCTCCTCCTGGAATGATACACACAGTGAGTGGAGCGCCGCCCAGGTCCTCATCGACAACGGACACACCAATCGTGCTGTTGATGAATCTATAAGGAAAAATATGGAAGCCTGGTACCACCAGGAACCCCGCCCCGATGTTGCAGAGCCCATCAAGCTGTTCTACAAGGGACACTTCCACCGGAGGTACAAGGAGGACGAACAAGCCCTCAAAAAGATCATCGACGAAAACGTCAGCCCCGCCGACCCAAACAAAAATATTAAGTTAATTATCTATTATAAAAACGAAGAAGACGAGCAGCCTGGTGATGAGGAACAACCCTTCGGCGCCCCTTCAGGATCCCTTGAAGAAGACGAGTGTGGTCTACCATTACACATGCCCCGTCCGAGGATGCCTCGGCAAATACGTCGGTATGACCTCCATGCGTTTCTCCAAGCGAATCTCCTGCCACGCTCAAGAAGGAGCCATCATCAACCACGCCAGGACTGCTCATAACAAACGGATAAAGAGAAATTATATTATTCCTAATATCTAAATAATAGACCAGACAACGGATCCCCGACGTCTGCGCCTCATAGAAGCCCTCCATATAGGCAAGGAGAAACCAAATCTTAACATCACCCAAGAAACGTTTCTCCTTCCCACCGCCGCCCGGAGAGCAGCGAACGACCCCCCCGACAATACCAGATGATCAGGAGCCCCCACGGGATGACAGGATTCCTGCTACGGACGGAATTCCTGTCGTTCATCCCCAGGCACACTACTGTGGCGCTCGCACGAGAGAATCCCCGAGACCTTCGAGGCGAGATCCACGACTTCGTCCAAGACCGGCCCGACCAATGAGAATGCAACTCTAGGTCCGATCCGCTATAAATACCGCCCACAGACTTCCTTGCTACAGTCTCTTCAAACGACTCGTCCGAGGATGACCTGCGAGAAGGTCGACACGTTACGTAATACCACTACCAGATATACCAGCTATACCAGCACCAATACCAGCCCTTAATAATACCAGCACTGACGACAACCCCTGCTTGACCTGGACCTGATATCCTGTTCCAATAAAAGATTACCTTCAGCATTTATGATCTTTGAAAATTCCCAATATGAATATTGGTCAGTTACTCAAACAAATCGCTGAGCCTGAGAAGCGAATTGTAAGGAAAATAGAAAAAAATAATATATAAAATCAACTCGCTTAATTCTGCCATTCTTTTTAACAGTATTTGCCTAAAAGAGGGTCTTCTACCAAAATAATAATAATAATAATAAAACAACAAACAACTATAGGCATTTTTCAATTATGAACAAAAATAAGCTGCCTAACATGCTAGTACAAAAGATTACTAAAACCTAAACATTATACGTAATCTTAGGTATAATCCGTTTCTAAGTACCAAGGAAAAACTATTTAATAGTTCAACCATAATAGCAAGTAAAATTGCGGTTTACTAATATCCCAAAAATTCATATAAACATGTAATAATTAAAAGACGATAATGTTCACTCAACCACCCTCATTAAGCCCGGAGCGCTTCCGGTCCTCAGAATGCGGAATGTAATTAAAATTACTACTTTATTTTTAGCCTGTAATTAAATGACGTTATTTACCGCTTTTCCGAGCAAGAAAAAAAGAAGAGGAAACAAGAAGCTTCACCCCTTTTCTTTAATTCCCTTAATCCCCTTTTTATGCGCAGACATTTTTAGGGGGGTGGGGGGTGTCCCATCCTACCGGCGCAACGCGAGTATAATTGCGAGTACTTGCGAGTCTCGGACGAGGATTAAAAACATATCGCATTCATTCGGTAAACGAGATTAAGGCGGGGAAGGTTTCCCTGATTGGGTAAACAGCTGAGTGATTCATTTGACCATTACGGCATTATCCTCATGCGCTATTAAACCTCACTTAAGGAAAAGGGGGGGAATAAATATAGAACGTTCGTGCTGTGTAATCCACGTCGAAATAACCTCACCTGAAATTGGTCCGCGTTCACTACCGCTGTTATTTTGCATTTTGATTCTCTCTCTCTCTCTCTCTCTCTCTCTCTCTCTCTCTCTCTCTCTACCGAATATACATTTTAAAATGTCATTTGTGACTGGTACCCTTTTAAGGAAATGTTTGTGCCTGTTTGCGTGTCTCAGTAGACTGGGTATGGAAATCAGGAATATACTATATAATGTATATATAATAATAATATTATTTAATTATATAGTAATATATATATAATAATATCATATATATATATATATATAAAACTCTACACATATGCCTGAGTATGTGTAAGGATTGTCGTGCAACTTAGATACAAGAATATGTTGCACTAGTAGTAAAATGCAAAATACTTGACTGTATATATATATATATATATATATACAGTATATATATATATATATATATATATACTGTGACTGTATATATATATATATACTTGACTGTATATATATATATATATATATATATATATATAATATATATTATATATGTATATATTTATAGATACATATAAATATATATATATATATATATATATATATATATATATATATATATACATATATATATAATATATATATATGTATATATAGAAAATGTATGTATAAACAAATGTTTATGTGCATCATTATAAACTCGCCCCATATAAAAATATGTATACTAGCATTTACATATTCAATCTACACAGACACTACACAGACAAGCACGAAAATTTCCTGAAAAGCCTACCAAGCACTGAAGCTTTTTCAAAATGCACATTGAGCGAAGCTTCCCCAGAGCTTCTGAATAATAGTTTTTCTCCGACGCTAAGGCAGGCTGATTAGATATTGATGCCACGAGATCTGTTTGTTCCAAAACTAGCTGCTGACGACCACTTCCTATAAATCTCTCAGCTACTTCGAAAACAAAAGGATAAAGTTTGTTTTCAACAGACAGGGTGGTCAGAACTCGCGCATAAATCATTCCTTTTACGAAGGCAGAAATTGGTGGAACAATTGGTATGATCAAATGCGTGTATATTGGTGTATATACCTCTGCAATAAAATAAATGTGATTAGTTATATGTAATTGTAAGCTATTGTAAGATACCTGCAATGAAATATGACATCCATAACCATTTCTCTTGTGTGTGAAAATTAATAGGACCCTCGTGCAAATGGAAAGAGTATATTATTATGTTTTGAGAGAGAGAGAGAGAGAATTCCTCCATGCTTGTATAATCTGTATAAGGGAGAGATGATGTCCCCCGAAAAGCTTAATAAATTATACGGTGTTTTTTTTTTCAGGTCATCCTAGATTAATGGAGGGTGAGGGTAGAATATGAAAATTTAACTTTTTTTTTCTATATGCCTGAAATGTTAAGGAAAGGAAACTTTGGCATTAGGGGTCCAGTAACTATAGTAAGAAATATGGCCTTATGGAAATTGTGATGTGGTCGTATCACATAGTGACTTCATGTGATATATGTTTTCCGCGTAACCATATTTCCGCCATTAATCTTTTATATTACTAGGTTTGTCCTTAGCAACAGATCAGGGTGAGATAGACAATCAGTGCTACTGCGTTCAGCTTGTAACATTGTGAAAGTCAGGAAAATTAAGAAATGGCAGTAAATATACTGGTTTGGTGGAAATTGCCGATTCGACTGAAACATTGCAAGTGAATGCTGAAAATTATGTGATAATAAGTATTGGAGTGAATTTGCCTCAGGAATATGCGAAGTCAAGATGAGATACAAGGAAGACATGGCGAGAACAAATTAATAGGTAGTGAGAGAACAATGTTTTAAAGAATCATTTTTATGGACAGAACAGAAGAGCACAGGATGCTGGTAAAAGTGTTATTTTATTCTAACCTAACGGAAAGGCCAAATGTTACAGCAAAAGGACCTCGCCATTCAAGAATTACGACACCTTGGCCGAAACTGCGGTCAAGACAAGAAGGGCAAGAGTCCTTTTGATGTAATAGGGAAGAAGAAATCGACGTAATGTTGATGAGGTTTCTGTAAGGCACCGAGAGCTTCTTGGGCAGAAGATTCATCCTTGATTCAGTAGATAACAGGATGAATGTGGCTTGAATAAGTTTTCTCGTCGCCCAATGTTATAGTTTTAAATGCAATACATAGTAATAATAAATATTCACGCATATATCGAATCCAAGTTCTGAGCAAAGTTATTACTCAGTATTGTTTGTTTGTTTATTTGTTTGTATGGTGTTTTTACGTTGAATGGAACCAGTGGTTATTCAGCAATGGGACCAACGGCTTTACCTGACTTCCGAACCACGTCGAGAGTGAACTTCTATCACCAGAAATACACATCTCTCACCCCTCAGTGGAATGGCCGAGAATGGAACTCGCGGCCACCGAGGTGGTACGCCAACACCATACTGACCACGCCATTGAGGGGCTTACTCAGTATTGTTTCGAAAATCCCAATGAATATTCTGTAATTCGAAGTTAAACTAGCTGTTCTTGGAGTACAACCCCAGAAGCATGACCATGTTTGTATGCTAATGACTGACTTGGGTTCTAAATAGAAATTAAGAGGAACAAATGCATTCAAATGCAAAGACGCGAGGGAGGAAGACTCATACAACCAAGATGTAAGGCAGAGATATGAAAATGGCTAAGAGAGAGAGAGAGAGAGAGAGAGAGAGAGAGAGAGAGAGAGAGAGAGAGAGTAGGCCTCCACTGGTGGTGTCATGGCTAATTTCTCTTCACAATTTACGTCACTGTTTTGGTTAACTTTGGAAAGGAACCTCTCAGTGATTTCTAGTCTGAATATTCCGCTATTTATCTTTCCGTTTTTTTCCGGCTGCTTATGAATTTATATTTCCTTAAAGAAATATGGCGCTAAATCACATTTTTTTTCTAGGAAGTTCTTTTCCTCTAATACCTCCGAGAAAATTATGAAGTAAACATTTAGATAATTATTGTCAATAAATCTCAGAAATGGTTGACATTAAAAAATAAACTGAAGAGAGAGAGAGAGAGAGAGAGAGAGAGAGAGAGAGAGAGAGAGAGAGAAATTTATCAAAAAAAGTTTACAACCTCTGGGCACTGTGATGAATATCATGCTTCCCTTCACTTTAACAAATTTGACACATCCATTAGACCACTTTAATGATGTGATGTATGAGAGAGAGAGAGAGAGAGAGAGAGAGAGAGAGAGAGAGAGAGAGAGAGAGAGAGGTGAGCATTAACTTAACTCTTCGAAGTATTATCAAACTATCGTCATTCGGTCGAAAGGCTGATGACTAAGATTGCCTGTCAAAGACGAGGACGCTTTGCTGTCAAAACGCTCAAGAGTCAAGGTTCGCCTTCGTGGGCATCTCATCAAAGAAGCTGCGACTGACGATTGCCTTTCAAGGAGAATTATGCTTGGCGGGTGAAGACATTTCCATATCGTCTACAGTGCCAGAAATTGTATCGAAATCATAGGTTCCTTTATTTTCTTAACTAAATTTTGTTATGTTTCAATGTACACATGGATGAATTCGCCGTGATTCTTTGATTTTGTTTCCATGCAAGCTTTCGTCTTTCAGAAATACTAATTTGAAATTCCCCTCTTCAGGCTTGAATCTAGCTTCCTACGTGCTTCGTAGAGAAGACCTTCCCTTACTGATCCTCAGTTGGACACTCG
>NC_061089.1:57529397-57571897 GCF_015104395.2 Macrobrachium nipponense
AACAGAACAGGCATCCTTTGGTGTACCCGCCGTCAGTTCAGAACAAATCTCCATTGCTCACTTGATATTTCTGTTAGTTCTTAATTTGGTTATCATCCGTCTGTGTTTACCATTTTTATCTCTCTGTTTTTAAATCCGGTCGTCTGTTTTAGTGAGATTTTTAAAAAGATTGCATATATTTTGATGAAAAGTGACAGGGACAGCCACTGGCCATTACCCTAGTCTGTTTGGTGCTGTGTGCGCTTTTGATTTAGATCTGAGCACTGATTTGTATGATTATTTCTAAGAAGGAGTGTTTATGGGGTCGTTGGAAATACAGTCTAACTGTAGTTAACAGCTGAGTGGTGAACTATAAACTATTCAAAACAACGTTGAAATTTTATCACATTAGGAAAACCATTTGAAGTTAAACATTTGGTCGAAAAAAATATGGGTTTTTTTTTATACTGATTCGGCTCTGTAACTAGCAATTTAAAGAATAATAAAATTTCATTAAATGATGGAAACTTCTCTTGGAAAGTGCCAACATAATTTGTTACCAGGAAGTATTCTAAAGCTCGGCCGCTTTGGTCTGGTTCCAGTAATTTTGATGACGATTTAAAATCCACAGCTGAATGCAAAATCCTGTAAACTTCAACCATGAAGAAACTCAAAAACCTTATCTCTTAGAGGGGATTAAAATCCATATCCAGATGAAATAAAAACTATCAAACATGAACTGGCGAGCTTTCATTCGAAACGATTCGAACTCGCTAGTGATTTGGATACAGAGGCAAGCAAAGGTTCCCATCAACCTTTTAGCGAAGGATTACGGACCAGTCCATTAAAATTTAGTCGAAATCCGGATCCGGATTTGACACAAAAAAACTTTTCCAGCAATATAGGTGAACCCGCTCTTATGGAGTACCACGTGTAACAAAAGTAAAGGCGCGTCCACACGGTCGAACAATGTCCGACGGACAAACATTGTTACCATATCATAGCCGAAGCGGGATGACGTCATAAGCGTTGAAACGATGGAAGTAGATCTGGCAACAAACAGTGGTACCAGATGAGGTTGTATATACCACTGCTTTGACTCTGCTCACAAAGCAAAGACCGGCAGACAATTGTTAATTGCTAACAATGTCTGTCCGTCGGACATTGTTCGACCGTGTGGACGCACCTCAACAATTCATTTTGACAGACGATATTTTGGGTATATCTCTTGATCATTTTTGTAAGAATGGCAACGAATCTCATTACATAGTTAGTTATAAATGAAACTGATACGCGAACGGAACACAGGTCAGAAATTTTTTAATAGCCTCGCAATGTATACTTATTGTTTTCCTTTTAAAAAGGAACTTCAGTACTTAATATTCGACCGGTTTTTCCGTCTGTGCAACTGTCCTTCTGTAAAGCGGTATAACTTATATATCTCCGAGGTAGTTTTCAAATAAATCATCGTCATCTCTAAGTGACGGAGATCCAACATTTCAGTGGTGAATTCAAGGGTCAATGTCATACACGTCAAAGATTATGAAGCAATTAAACTTTACCATTAGTCTTGAACTATACGTACACTCCACTAAAGAATCCATTGTGTTTTAACCAATACATCTTGTCTAAAGAAATATTAAATTTCTTGCCGCAGAGAGAAGGAGACAGAGAGAAAAAAAATGTTGTTCATTACCATTAAACATTGTTTAACGCAGGCCAATAACTTCCAGCTCCATTAATAAAAATATATTTATTCCCAATTCTATTGACAACATTTTAATAATGATTCCTTCGTCAGTATACTGTGAACACTCCCGTTACCCTAATAAATAAATTCTTGCCCTTTTTCCATCTGCTTAACTTAATCCTTTGTCGGGGTCTCTGTTTTTTATGAGACCTTATCGGGAGTTTCCAACACACTTGAATGGCTCATTTCGTAATTTGTTTTGGCAGTTATTATACGGTCGGATACCCTTCCTGGGTCCTGCACTCCCTATCTGGGCATGAGAAATGTTCATTTTGCTCTTTGATAAATAACAAGGTACATTACTTAATAACGGGAATGGGAAATTTCCATTTTTTTCCATCTGATGGTAGGGTATTTACCAAGTGAATTTGCAAGACTTTCTGCTTAGCAGTTCAATGACGAATCTGGTTTCATTTACTTTTAGAAATCACCTGATGGCTGATCTTGAACATTAAAATCATGGATCGAATTAAATGTTAAGTGAGACTATTTAAAGCAGAGTTAAGAGAATATTGCCTTTTGCGGAATTGCACAAGACCTATAAGAATAACGAGAGGAAACTTTTCCCCACATTACAAACGCCATTATACACATCTACACAGATATACATAATGTATAATTAAGTATACGCACGCTATACATATATATATATATATATATATATATATATATATATATAATATGATATATATATCAATATATATCACATAAACACACCACACACACACACACACACACTTCTCGCTTGGCCAGGCATGACTTATTTTCGTTAGCTAGAATAAACAGCTTTAAATCCCGAGAAAGTGAATAATTTCGCACTTATAAATTATTCATAAACTACGAAAAAAATAAGTATCTTTGGAGATATCCTCAACTTCAAGTAAGTAATGCAATTAAAGTAAAAAAAAAATTAAATAAATAATGGGAGCTTTCTTCGAAACTTTTACAATGAAATGAAAAGGAAAATAAATAGCAAGATGAAATAATTATTTGACGGGCTCATTTCCCCTGAAAATTTGATTAACTTCAGATAACAACCCATTTTGTCTCCTTTCTGCTAATGAATCTCCCATTGATCTAAATCCCATCTGAGGGGGAGAAACTTTATGTAAATCCTTATGATCACAAACTTGGTGAATGTCTCCATCAACTCTTCAAGACAACTCACCAGCCTCCTTCCACTTTATGCCTCAACACCCAACTTTCTCCCTCCGCCCCCGCCCCCTCACCTCTCTCTCTCTCTCTCTCTCTCTCTCTCTCTCTCTTTTACACATACACACGCATACAAACACCAACTTCCTCTTCCAACTTTGGATAAGAAAAACAGCGCTGTTGACCCAACAGCGCCGCATAAAATGCTTCTGCCGAAACGTTCTCATTTAGCCAGCGCTATACTTCTTGAACGTTTGCCTAAGTCGAGACGACGGGGCAATTTTTCTGCTCTCCCATCGCCCCCCAACCCTACCGCGCCCCCCAACCTACCAACCTCCTATTACTTCACCTACCCCCTCCCCATCCCTTTTACTTTTTCCTATTACATCTTTGACTATTGACAGCCAAGTTGGGCCTAAGGAAGAGAGAGAGAGAGAGAGAGAGAGGAGGGAGAGCGTAGAAAAACCCACGCCAACAACTGCGCAATGGGTCTCCTTAGATGAGATATTGCCGAATGCCTTTGTCCAAGTTCGGTTCGCCATTGTTGGCGAGAGTTTGCAAGTTATATTCTAAGACGATATCGAGGGAGCTGCTACCCGCGGTACAGGCATAATCAGGCTTCCCCCCACCCCCCACCCCTCCCCCAACCCCCTCAAAAACCCCTCTCTCTCTCTCTCTCTCCCTCTCTCTCTCAGTCTTCTCTATATATATATATATATATATATATATATATATATATATATATATATATCTATATATATATATATATATATAGATATATATATATCATATATATTTATATATATTATATATATATATATATATATATAATATATCATATATATTATGAATAACTTGATCACGAAGTATATAAAACGTGATGCTATGTATAAATAAGGGTTTTTTTTGCCACGAAGGAAAAAATGAAAAAGCGAGATAGCCGATTACTTTCGGTCCTGTTCGAACAGGACCGAAAGTACTCGGCTATCTCGCTTTTTCATTTTTTCCTTTGTGGCAAAAAACCTTTATATATATATATATATATATATATATATATATATATATATATATATATATATATATATCGTCATTACTTGTATTAGAGCTATCTATCAATCTATCTATCTATCAGTCTATCTATCTACCTATCTATCTATATCTATATCTATATATCTATATATATATATATAATATATATATATATATATATATATATATTATAATATATATATACATATATATATTATGTTTCGTCATTACTTGTATATACTATAGCTATATATATATATATGCATAAATATATGTATATATATAATGTATATGCGACTGTAATACGAGTATATACATACATATTAAAATATAAATATACATTTCATGTATACACCACCAGAAATTATCCAGATCCTCTCTCTCTCTCTCTCTCTCTCTCTCTCTCTCTCTCTCTCTCTCTCTCTCGTCGATCACAGTAATCATTTGGGGGAAAAGCTTTTTAAAACACGGCCGTTTTATCGGGATTTTTGTTTAATCTTGGAAACAACCATTCAGACCGGGCAAAGAATGCTTAGACCACCTGAATGGATTTCTTTAGTAGCGGCGGAAAAACCTGGGAGAGGAAAAATTAATTTTTCCCCTGATAACTCGAAAACGCCATCTGACGTTTTGCACCACCGCTCTCTCTCTCTCTCTCTCTCTCTCTCTCTCTCTCTCTCTCTCCCCGTCGCATGCATCTCGAAAAATGTGCACTCGCACGAGTATATGCACATCCAAAAGGGAGGGTAAAAAATAAGGCTTCCTATATTTTTCTTCCTTCTTTAGCATGACGTTTATGTGGAAATTTCTCTGCTGAAATCGAATGTTCGATATATTTAAAGATAGCCTATATATATATATATATATATATATATATATATATATATATATATATATATATATATATATATATATATATATATATATATATATATAATATATATATATATATATATATATATATATATATATATATATATATATATATATATCGGGTAGGTGAACAGAGATATATAGAGAGATTTTACTGAATCCCTAGTATTATCCAAGATAGTTCAAATGTATGTATGTATGTAATTATGCATATACATATATATATATATATATATATATATATATATATATAAATATATATATATATATATGTGTGTGTGTGTGTGTAAACCTTTCATCCTGGTGAGGACCAGATATGGTGACAGCTTACCATACCCAATGAAAACTCTAGAATTTGCTCTACGGGGTCAACCAAACCCAAATTAGGCTCCATTACGGTAATCTTTGAGGACATATTTTTATGTCCTTGGCAATTCCATTCAAGTGTCCAGTACCGTCACTTTCGGTCTACCACTTGTTGGTTTTTTAAGTTTTCCAGTTGCCTTTCATCCAACGGCAGTCAGTTCTCTATCTCAAGACCATAATCTTCATGGTGAACTCATAATTCAATATACTGCAATATATCCATATACTCTCCTTATCACCTGTTCTATCTCATAATAATGCCAACGCTCTCTTGGTCACTTATTTCGCTGGAGAGAAGATTCGAAGATATAGAATTCAAAATTTTTTGCGCCCATTCTAAATCCTCACCCTCATCTCATTCATTAAAATCCGCATGAATCTTGTAGTCTCATATGTCTATTAAAGTGAGATCTCTTCTTTCTATATTTCCCTTTACCTCCTCAGACTTTTATTTCTAACGCACATCCTGTTCTTTGGAAGCTTGAATTTCAAGTCAATGCTCCCTTAGGCTTGTTCCATATGAATATGGCTCATCTTCGTATAATAATAATAATAATAATAATAATAATAATAATAATAATAATAATAATAATAATAATAATAATAGTAAAATAAAACTTTCACACTTTGATGCAACTTCTCATGTGTCTCTTCTTGACAGAGTTGACTTGATAATACTGATGTTTGTCTTCACTTCCCCTCTGTTCTTTCTCATTGGAAGAAGCCTTCTTGCCAATTTTTAAGGACAGTTTCGTTAAATTTTACTTTAATGTAAAATCACGTATCCATTATGTATTCGGACGGCCAAGTAAGCACCTTGTAGGACGCTGCGTCATATATTCTGTTTCGTCGACACCAGCAGTCCTGGTATAGAATTACTCGATGAGTCTAACTATTGCCAGGGCAGGTTTTGACAGCTTCTCTTTTGTTGGTACACACCTTCTTCCTCCTCCCATTCATTGACTCCGTTATTTTTAGGCCGTGAATAAACAAAAGACACTATGCTGCCCGTCCAGTAGGCATTTTTTTTTATAAATACTTGGACAAAATAACTAGGTAAGCTTACGCCAATTTAATTCGCGGAATTTCCAGATCTAACGAACGCTACTTGTATGCACTAAAAAAGTAGAACCTAAAATGGGCGGAATTTCACAACCCATGACTTTTGCTTTAAATTTCGCATCACAAATTTAACCAATACTAACCCTCGTAGCTTTTCCAGGGTGGAATTCCAAGCCACTTGCCCGCAGACAGGAAATATCTATCGCAAATTACTTATCGGAGGAGAAACACGAAACTTCACATCACGTGAAGGCAAAAAAAGTGGAAGGAATTGCTCAGTTCCTCTCATAAAAACGATTTCGGTGACTCACTTCTTAAGTTTAACAAACCTTAACCGCCTCTAGTCATTTCACGAGATAAAGAAACGACTGAGTGATTGCCGTTGCACAACCCGCAATCTTCACATGAGAGGTCGTTTTTGCTCTAGTTTGTTTAGGCGAGTGTTTAGTGTACAATACACAAAACATGAATATGGTTTGACGCGCATAATTACTATTATAAATGGTTCGCGATTTCATCCTGGAAGATGTATCGAGAGATGCGAAACGTCGGCATCTGAATACGTAGGATGTAGAAAGAGCGCTTATCCTGTACTCCAATATGTATGTATGTATGTATATACATGTCATATATATAATATATATACAGTATATAAATATCATATATATATATATATATCACATATAGAGATGAGAGAGAGAGAGAGAGAGAGAGAGAGAGAGAGAGAGAGAGAGATGAATAATTTCTCTTTATAAAAAACGGAGTACTGAAATTTTGACCCGCCGTTAATACCTGCCAGCGTTATGGCTTTACTGTCAGTAAAACTTCGAACGAGTTATAAAAGTGGACACAGTTCACGTACTATTCCAGTTAAAAGGCTTTCAGTGTCGCCAGATGCCATAAAGCTCGAATGGAAGTCTAGAATTTCTTAATCCAGAGAAGATCTAAGATGAGGTTAAGGATATAGGTCATTAGGGCTTGCAACGATGATACGCCTGCCGTATACACCGAGGTCGGTTCTGGAAAGGGACGATCTGATACCTATATATGTATATGTATATATATATATATATATATATATATATATATATATATATATATATATATATATATTATTCTAGCTACAAATGTCCATTAATATCTGATTCGCTCTACCTCGGAATTGATATATTTTCATATCTCTAAACTGAAGGGGAATTTTTGGTTGTAATAATTTCGTCCCCCTTGTTAGCTGAATCGTTAACGTCAATGTCGTCATGATTTTGTTCCCGTCAGCTGGACGGTGGTTCGAATCCATGAGGGGACGAAATTATTATCAACTAAAATTCCCCTTCGGTTTACATATATGAAAATATATCAATTCCGATGTAAGAGCGAATTAGATATTAAAGGACATTTGTAGCTCGAATAATTTATATGAATCACGGTGATGATAAATTATTCATATATAAGGATATATATGATATTATATATATATATATATATATATATATATATATATACTATATATTATATATAATTATTCATATAGATATATATATATATATATATATATCTATATATATATATATATATATATAAATCATATATATATATATATATCATATATATATATAATATATATATATATATATATAGTATATACATTATATATACTAGCAAACATATGTATACAGAAATTATGTATGAAAATTCGTAAAGTAACTAAGTCTGCGGGCATAACCAGCCCCATTTCATGGGCAGAACCACCTCCATTCCCTTCTCGCCCACACCACCTTCGGAGGGTGATGGGAGATAAGATGAAACCCCATTATAAACCATCTTAGGAATCCCAACTATAACCCTGCCAAGTTTCATGCCCATCGGACCAGCCGTTTGGCCGTGATTGAATGACAGACGGACGGACAGACATTAGGCCCATTATACTAAGGTAGTGTTATATATGTGTGCATGTATATGCATACATGCGTTTGTATATACATAAGCGTGTGCGCATAAGCTCAAATACCAAATTCGGTATAACTGAAAATGAATGTTTCACTTCCAAAGCAGATTATGAATATATATATATATATATATATATATATATATATATATATATATATATATATATATATATATATACATCGAGCTGCAAATGTCCTTTAATATCTAATTCGCTCTACCACGGAATTAATATACTTTCATATATGTTAAACGAAGGGAAATTTTTTAGTCGATAAGAGACCGCGGTGTGGTTTAAACTTTAAAGCTTCACTATGCGTCCTAGATTTGTTGGGCTCGATGGTTCGCGCCCGTGAACGGACAAATCTCTTATCGATTAAAAAATTCTCCTTCGGTTAACATATATGAAAATATATTAGTTCTGAGGTAGAGCGAATTAGATATTAAAGGACATTTGTAGCTCGATGTACTATTAATCACGGTAATGTGATATGACTCATATATATATATATATATATATTATATACTATATATATATATATATATATAAAATTCGTGTTTGAGTTACAAAGGTACTTAACCCTATAAAGAAACCTGGGGAAACAGTTATCCTCAAATTGTGAAAATCTTAAAAGTTTATCAAACAGATTTGTTTTATAAACACTAACATTTTTCGCTTTACAAATGAACATTTGAGTGAATCTATAATAATTTTGATGATTAAGAATCTTAAATGGCCTATTATATCAATGACCCGGTATTAGTGGAACATAGTAATGGTAATTCACTATTTCATAATTAAAAGTCTTATATGCAATCATTTGCCGACGTTATATTAAGTGAAATGTTAAAAACGTTATACATACAATCTATTCAAGATGTGGAAGGTAAGAACTTACATAAAAGAAGGAGGAAAAGGACATTTCCTTTTGAATAAAACACTCTTTAATCTCTCTCTCTCTCTCTCTCTCTCTCTCTCTCTCTCTCTCTCTCTCTCTCTCTCCTCTGGAGATCTGCAATTGAAATCCTTCAGCATAAGATCTCTTTCAAAGTTATTTTATGAGCTCTTCAAGAACGTCATTATATTGAAGTATTACGACCATAGGACAATGGCTCATAAAATATTTCATTCACACCTAGGGAAGAATAGCACCTTCCCTTATTTCCTAGGTAAAAGAGGTTTAGGCAAGATAGTAGATTATGTGCCATAAGTAAAGAAACACCTCTCCTAAAGAAGATTAAGGAATAATCGTGAAAATTTTTTTCTTTAAAACCTGTTTTTGATTTCGAGACGAAATTCCTTTTCCAGTAATTATCATCAAACTAAACACCAAGGCCTAAAGCAGGGGTTTCCAACCTAGGGTACGCTTACCCCAGGGGATATGCCAAGGGTCTGTCAGGGGGTACGCGCTCCCTATGGCACTCGAATGAATGTTAGATGCCAACCTTCGATGTGCTTTGGTAATAACTGTTCCTCGGCCAACTAGGATAGTTAATGAAAAGAGTTTCAGCCATTTCATTAACTCTTTTTGCAGCTTATGGAATAATAATGTAAATTTGGTCTTGCAGCTCGGTGCCATAACCTTGAAATTTACTGCATAGCCAGAGGTAAATAATGATAAAAATTTGTCTTTATTTTTTATGGAATTCTTTATGTTCACAATATTATTGGTTATATTAGGAGAGTTATTTACTTACTTCCTCTCTGTACAGTACTTGCAAATATACACAAGTTTTCCTAAGTTGGTTTTGTTTTCCACGTTACATAGTGAGGGTGGTACATTACTGACATTACAAATGCCAGAAAGGGTACGGGTGAGGAAAAAGGTTGAAAACCCCTGGTCTAAAGTCTTTCGACCTTGATCTACACTTTCAACTCGCACCATTCTCTTATAAAAAAAAAATATAAAAAAATTGCTCCTCTTACTATCAGTAAGATATCATTCTTGTCAGTATCTCCCAATAGATATTATCATGACGCTAATGTCCCGCTAAAACGGTAGACTGCTTATTTACAATTGCCATATTGACGCATCATTAAAATCTGCGGCATATTCAGTTCATAAGAAACAATGCATCCTAATATTAATTCACCATATCTTGACAAGTTAAGTGTCTCTTCCTGCTATATTAGTTCATTATAAAAATTAGTTTCCCATATCTTGGGGTCAAGTCGTCATCCCATGTTCGTATGTTACATGAGTTCGTGTTTTCTGTTTATATGATTCAGTGCTTCAGTATATTTGTGCTAAAAGAAGTTCGAATCCCCCAGCATTCATGTACTTTAAACCTGTATATTTTACAGGTGCATAGTACGAATCAATACGATGTACCTCCATGTATTCCTGAATTTGTGTCCGAGCATCTTTTCATCTTAAAAATGGTGTAATATGAAAGATCTGAGGCGGCACTGGATAATTGCAGTTCCTACGCTATTTCAAAAGGATCCAGTTCGCTAAAATCAAATTTATTTCTCTCTCTCTCTCTCTCTCTCTCTCTCTCTCTCTCTTCGCTCTATCTCTCGCTCTCTCTCTACTCTCTCTCTCTCTCTCTCTCTCTCTCTCTCTCTCTCTCTCTCTCTCTCTCTCTCTCTCTCTCAGAGGAATTCAAAGAGTAATGTGATAGTATCTTAAACGTATCCTTATGACATTTTACGTATGAACTTTCTTAATATCCCCATATCATTCTGTCCAATTCTTACATCGACAAAGCAGCTTCTTTGAGGAAAGTGAAACCGTTTTTCCTTTTACAAGCCGTTCCATATAGCGTAGCGGGGGTAACCCAAATTAACATTTGAACCATTAAGCCCCCTTGTTGATAGAAGACGACGACAATTTTTTACCGCCGAGCTGCATAATTCATGTCGATACGGATGACGTCAGACAGCACATTCCATTTCGAGAAATAAATGAACGGTCTTGACGACGCGTAATAAAACCGGAAATTATACGAAAAGGGG
Source organism: Macrobrachium nipponense (assembly GCF_015104395.2). Lineage (NCBI taxonomy): Eukaryota > Metazoa > Arthropoda > Malacostraca > Decapoda > Palaemonidae > Macrobrachium > Macrobrachium nipponense. The sequence goes on from NC_061089.1 coordinate 57,540,512, forward strand.
GAAGACGCCGAGCGACATATTCTCAAGCCCCAGATCGAGCTGCTCTCTCATTAAACTAAGTGTTCTTTTTTTTTTTTTTTTTTTTTTTTTTTTTTACGAAAATAACAGAAAATACATTAGCCCTCTGCCTAAACTGTCCTTAATGGCCATGTAGAGCTGTGGTGCGACGATGCTGAAGGATTAAATGGCTTGGAATACAGAGCGAATATATAATTCCTCGAGAACTTTTACTCCTAATTATCACAATAGAAATATTCTTTCTAAAATCATCTGTAAAAAGCCTTAAAATGAATAAGAAATCATTATGCGGAAATGTCAGAAATCTGCAGTAATTCAGTTGCTACTTATTCCCATTTGGCTTTAATAAATAAGCAATAGGAGCAACTGCAACATTCTGCCCATCCCTTTTCCATACACCAGATCCTTGGCGACTCAAATCTTTCTTGAAAGAGAGAGTTATATCTGTTAACATTTCAATATATTAACGGTAGGTTGCCAAACGAATCTTTCCCGTATTTTAGCTTTACCTTTACAAACAAAATTACATATAGAATTCACGTATGCTTATCATGCAGATAAGCAACTCATTTATACAACGAGCATCTGAGTTCAAGTTTACGAAAGAGAATATGAGTTACAATGATCATATTAAATACCATGAAAATATAATTATTTTCTGTTCTTCTTATCGAACATTAGAAAAATAATTAAAAGATCAAGAAGTTTGCCTCTTGATTGGTGGGGCCGGTCGGAGGCGTTCCACAAGACATTTTAATAATTTTCAACACTTTACTTCGCTGGCATCGGATCAGTTTTACCTACACCAACAACAGAAACAGAAGTGTGTTGCGTAGCTCCTCAGAAAATTAAATAAATAAAAAATAAAAAAAAATTAAAGAAACCTCCACAATCATTTCTGTTTTCTAGAGATTCATTAAAATATAAAAGTACTGTTAAGGATCAATTTGAGATCAGAAAGAGATCAAATGCACTTTAAAATGTTCGAGGTAATTGCTAAATGACATAAGTGGTAAATCTCCTAAGCATCGTTTTGTCTCATTCTTTTTTCATCTCGACCTTTCTGCATAATTTATATCCCAACCTGAACGGCTTCTCTCTCATACAAGTTTTGAGCAAACCACAACAACGAGGTAAGAACAATTTCACTTGGAACTTAAGTAAAATAGATTATGTGATGGTAACACAGTTGAGTACAGATTAAGAGATATCTTACCAGCTAAATGGACTACAAATTGTTATTCTGGCCATAACCTTAAATGAAGAGCTTTCTGCATATCAACATCGATATGAAGAAAATAAAAAAGTGATATTTAAGATTCACGATTATACACGCGCTCACACACGCACATACATACATGCATACAAATATAATATATATGTGTATATATATATATATATATATATATATATATATATATATATATATATATATATATATGTGTGTGTGTGTGTGTGTGTGTGTGTGTGTGTGTGTGTGTGTGTGTGTGTGTGTGTAAATTTCTTCTGTTAAAACAGGATACGTCTCAAGTATAAAAGGCCCATTAAAACATTCTGGTTTAAAGCTAAGAACGATTTTTCGGGAGTCAGTCCATCGAAATAGTCCTAAGCTTTAAAACCAGTGTGTTAATAGGCCTTTATTACTCGAGATTATACATATATATATATTTCCGATAGAGAGAGAGAGAGAGAGAGAGAGAGAGCTACAGGAGGCATTATTGTTTTCCTGGAGTTCAATACCCGTCCACCTCACACCACGTGCCTTCTCCCAGCCTCCAGATGCCCACTAAACATCAGGTATGTCGACGCAGGGACAAGAGCTTACGATGTTTTAATAAAACCTAATAACTCCATCTTTTCCCAGGTGCGGAAAGTGAGTGCCCTGTTTTGTTTGGACGAAAGCACCTGCTTGAAAATGACAGCTGCATTGGAGAGAATAACCCAAAGTACACCTGAAAAACAGGTTCTCTCAACAAACAAATTAACCAGGTTATTAAAGACCTTAAACTCGTGGTTCCACCTAAGACCCCTTCCAGACACAGCTGCCCGCTCCTCCAAACGGCGAGCTGTAATACAGGGCCTGTATGAACAAACAATACAAAGAAAAAAATTATGCCATTTGAAGGACTGACTCGGCTAACACCAACCTTAAGTATCCATGCAAGAGTACTGATTTAATGACATCCTAAAGCAACAGGATGAACCACCAGCTTTGTAATACGAAACGACGCCACCCAGGCGAAAGGAGATCTCCTGAAGAGGACCAACATAGTCAACTTCTCTCCATTCCTTTATCGTGTTTGCCCTGGCAAATGCTCAGGTATTCCTTGTCACAACCAGGACAGCAGCCCCAAGAAATATATCTCGAGCACACAACACTTCCTTGACCTTGCGATGCCCTTGTCAACAGAACCCAGTATGTAACGAGATAGGTGCGTTATCTTCATCAGCTGGAGACCATCAGGAGACTGAACTCAGAATCTGTTCTGCGAAGCTGATCTGTAACTACATACGCAAGAACAGTTACTGTGCTTAGACTTAAGCCTTCAAAGACGTATTGGTGCTAAGAACACGATGCGTTACAAATGGTAACTGCTTCATTGAACTGTTGCCCTTTCACAAATAATGTATTTACAAAAAAGGATAAAATGCTAATGGCGAGACAGTTTACTTTCCGCTTTTTAAAATTCGTCCCTGGCGATTAAATACACAAAATTTGTGTGAATACTCGCTAATATAACTATAGATAACAGCAAATTTATTTAAGCTTTCCAGTGAGCATAGTACTTACATATATTCTAAAGAAATAACTCTCTTCCTAAGTAATGGATGGGCTCTAGTCTAAGTAAAATTTCTGTACAGGACTACGTCCAAGATTAGATTCACGTGAAATCTTACTTTGAATGGCTACGAATAAAGCTCGAATTCGCGTAACTTGTTTTGTTTGGTAACCTTCTTTTATAACTATAGACAGATTGTGGAACAACGCTTTAAATTGATATTGGTAACCGCTTTGAGACAGTGTTCAGTATAGCTGGGGAAAAATTTGAGTTGGTATGACAACACTTCATATGCTTGTTGATAAATTTTGGGTAGCATCGCTTTACATGATTATGGATGACGATTGAGTGAAAACGCTTCACATGACGCTTTATATGACTATTGATTAATTCCAGCACGGAAGCCTTTATAGAACTAAAAAATTATGAATTTTATGATAACACATTTTTATGCCTCATGCATTTATATTTACATGAGGGGATTGGCAGGAATACTAGCTTGGATCAGAATCAGAATTGTATCTCTTACTTTAGAAGACTGATGAATACAAAAGTCATATTTAGAAAGGAATGCAGATCTCATATATGCATCGTTATCCGGTGAGATGTTCATCGGGAGAGAGGCGTAATTAATATACCAACATAAGAATTCCTCACGAGTGCTTTTGACGTAGTTTGACCCAAACCTCCGACCAAAACATAGGCGTGAGATTCCTCTGACCTGCGCCCTCGCATCTGCACCTTTAACCTTTCCCGAAGCTCCTCTCAAAAACAAAACAAAAACGAAAAACAAAAACACAGTCAGGGACTTCCCAGTTTTAGCTTAGTCTTTGTGGGGAAACAATCATTCAACAAAAGGGAGAAGACATAAAAAACGGCACTTCAGTCACCGACGCTTTTTAACGAACCATAAGCTAAGCGTCCTTGCTGAATATTAACAACTCCCAGCATTGTATGCCAGAATCAGATAAAACTACTTACGCTGTGGTCATTTATATCTTGGGAGTCTGGTCTGAGAAATCCCTGTTATATGCTGGGAATTTGCATGGATGAACTGGTTAAGATTGCATGGAACTGCACTATTTAAAGCAGAGGAGACCCTCATGATTAATGGGCACATGACTAGTAGAGCACACGATATGACCAATAATTGGAACAAGATGGCCTTCGTGAATGCAAGAGCTGGAGAGAGAGAGAGAGAGAGAGAGAGAGAGAGAGAGAGAGAGATTGTGACCGCGGTCTTCATTATTGATGGAGCTTAATATTGCATCAGGTCCACCTGCCAGCATCAGTTTTGGTTTAAGATCAATAACGTTGAAGTTGGAAAGGCCAACACCGGCATTGTTACCTTTAAGCAAGTTGTTTACTGCGTTTGGTAAATCGGTCTTAGGCCTACATGCGCATCCACGTGAACGGCAAAGTTATCCTTGCTCTATGATGTTCTTGGAAACACGTTAGCTTGAGACAGTTAAAAAACATACATTCTTTCCTGAACGTTCGTTTCACGAGTTCAAAATGGATCCATACAGAACATAGTATTGCATCAATAGTACTTGCTTGTGCCTTCGTTCGAATATTAAGTATGACATTAATACAATGTTAGGTGAATACAACCAGCTTCCACTGAGGATCTTAGTCATAAGGATCACTCTAGCGATTTAAGCTTACCATTTTCTTTAATCTGAAGTCGACTTATCCAAAATCAGACAAGCTTACCAGATACCTGCCTGAACTCTACAGTAATTGCAGAATCTTTTTAAAAAAGAAAAATGTGAGCATAAGCTTTTCGTTCAAAGTCTAGTTATAAGTTTAATCTCATCACCGTACGCCAAATAGACATGAAGTCGTATATACATAAAATTTTCTGGAAAATCTAATAAAATATGTAATACAATTATCATTCCTAGTCCGGAATGTATGATAACATAACAATGAAATCAAAATCACGTTTGAATGCAGCTGGACGATGGTCAATACCAATTACGGCACAATTGAAAAGAAAATTCGAAAAACATCATAATGCAATCAGAACGAGCTAATTGCTGTCATCAATTGCAGGGGTAAAGATTTCGTAAATCGTCTCTTTCTTGAAAGGATTGTAATCGGATGTGCGCTTTTGTTTGAAGATGGTTAATTAGTCTTTGTATACCCAAAGAAAATATTCAACGTCACCTGAACCCGTTTAGAAAACTCTGGGATGGCGTTCAAGTGTGTTGAATGCTTGTTGAATGGTTAATGTGTGACAGAAAGAACGAAGAGTTTCGTAAAAACACACGAAAAATAAGCTGAAATTGGGAGACACATAGTCTATCCAGCACGCTTTCTGGGGCTTATTAACCAATCAATGAAATATGATCAATCATACTGAATATGAAATTATAGCGCTATTCATTATATAATGATTAACATGTCATTGACTCAAATTCCATATGAAAAAGTTGGGGATCTTTCCTTAATTTCGTTCCTTCTTCATTACAGTTTTCCCAAGACGATTAATTAGTCGTGTCAAATGCCTAATGGTATGATAAAATGATCACAGCATCCATCAATAAAATTATCACAGCAACCCTTTACTGTATACGAGGCCTGCCATATGACCAAGTAATGACGTCATTTGACCCTGACCTGAAAGAGAAAACAGTGAATGATATGATAAGAAAATTAACTATGTCGGAAACTATAGAGCCGCCTTTTGAAAGGCGGAGATTATAGGGATTGGGGGAACAAACCGAGAGCAAGAAACTAGGGTCACACCCTGCAGGGTGATGTACTGTCACTCTTCTTCTTTATGGGAAGAGATCTGAGAAAAACGAAACAAGGCGAGACAGGTTTAAATGTGTTCCAGTACAGCTCAAAACAGGGAAAGAGAGAGAGAGAGAGAGAGAGAGCGTGGTATTTCAGAGGACGTCCAATGAAGTGTTGGCTGGGTAGATGAAACGAAAGAGGTATTGGAGATGGAAAGGCCTCGAATCTAAAAATCGAAAATGAACCGAAATCTTCGATACGGATTACCTTCGGTCGTTGCACTTATTTATTTATTTATATATCTATTTATTCGTTTATTTATTTATTTATTTACTTATGGATGCTAAAAAATCTAAAAATGGAAGTCGGAAAAACTTCGGGGGTGCAAAATTTATTAACAAGCAGACTCTAACCAAAGTTGAATCACCATTGCAACGGGGTGGGGGGAGGGGGGAGAAAGGAATGGCTTGTTGCAACAAGCGCAAGATAAGCCCGAAATTCCAAAACTGGCCAAACAGAATAATAGTGGTTCGATGAACAATTTCCGAAGCCGCAGTATCACATACATACATGATTACTCTCACACACGGAATTACGAAACTAAACCCAGATAAGCGCGTTTGCCAGGCAAACGGAAATAAATTGAAGCTTTTACAAACGTGGGATTCTCTCATTCATAGAACTGATAATGCTCAATCGATGAATGGCAAAGACGTAGTGGTGATGTTTCCAGCCTCATGTCAAGGGTCTAACGTTTTCTCGTTGTTCAATATCAGAAAAAAAACTCGACTGAATGAACAAAAATGAACGGATATTATTGGGATAAATGGTTTGGGGCAAGTACTGGTCATTCTTATCTAATGCTCTTTCGAAACAAAATTATTGACGAAATTCCAACTAAAACATCTTGATTCTCGTGACTTGACTGGTCGGTCAATTTTAGTTTTTTTTAGATTAGAAAATAAAAACCACTAGAACTTATATAAGAGAAAAATTTTGCTCTCACACTTCATTATAAATTTATAGTAACCTACAAAGTATAATAGTTCTTATTTCTCAATTTTGAGAGGGAGAGGGAGAGGGAGAGGGAGGGAGAGGGAGAGTAGCGAGGCCAATTTTGTAGACTTCCAGCGCAACTGAATATATTTCCAACATCCAAACATGCAATAAAAAGAAATCTGTTGAACACCCAACATCTGGGTCAGGCAGATATTTATTTATTTTTATCCTAACGGAAAGGGGTTTGCAAAACCCTCTTCCTTGCTGAATGCAACCCAAAACAGTCTACTAACCATCAGGTATCTTACTCACCTGACCTCTTTAGGAAATGGACCCAACACGTCTTGTTTTCTCGACGAGGGAGATTGAACTAATGTTTCTAACAGCGTGTATATATTTATATTATAATATATATAATATATATATATATATATATATATATATATATATATATATATATATATATATATATGCGGCAAACGTTCTACTTTATTAACATGGCAGAGGGGGTTAGATATCTATTCTAATTACAAATGCCCAAGTTCGACAGTGATTTGTAAGGTCGGAATCGGTATCAACTTATACCTCACTTGTTGGCCGTCCGCTGGTTTCGAATTCACGAAAGGACGAAATTATTATCAACTAGGAAAATTCCCCTTCTGTTAACATATATGAGAATATATTAATTCCGAGGTAGCGCGAACTGGATATTTAAGGACTATTGTAGCTTAATACACACACACACACACACACACACACACACATATATATATATATATATATATATATATATATATATATATATGTATATATATATATATACACATCCATGCATTTGTATGCAATATAGAGCATGATTCAATGTCACAGCTACGAAACAGCTCTTATGATCAGACTGACTGACATTTAAATTCTTGTTCAATCTACAAAACTTACAAAGATAAACACCACACTTACACTCTCCCTCTCTACCATTGTAACTTTCCCTCAAAATACCCATCCGAACCCGCTCCTTAACCATAAAGTGTGATACTCTCTCTCTCTCTCTCTCTCTCTCTCTCTCTCTCTCTCTCTCTCTCTCTCTCTCTCCTGGTGAATGTTTATCAGAACAGAAACAATGGAGAGAATTACAGAATGACGCATATGCGGGTTAATCTTGCCTCAGGTCCTCTTTATTGTCTACACAGTCACTTCGCTTTCTGCAACGCCGAGTTTATTATAAAATATGGCGCGGTTGATTGTGCTCTAAATAAACCAACAGACATAAATTTGTAAAGGGATAAATAGATGTAGCCACTGCTCACTTATTCATCGAGTTAACAGCGTCGACCACGACAGATTAATATATACATTTCCCTTTTATCTATGCTGAGGATCAAGACAGGAAATAGGCTGAACTTAGCAGGGATTAAGGAAGTAAAGAGAGAAGAAAGATTAAATGGGCTTTTTGATATTTATGTAAAATTCTCGGTACAGATTGCGTTACATCAATATATTAAAGATTAACCACTGTCTTCACCAGCAGTATTCATATTACCATCCGTATGAGAGAGAGAGAGAGAGAGAGAGAGAGAGAGAGAGAGAGAGAGAGAGAGAGAGAGAGATTACTGACAGGAGAGTCTGCGCTACATGAATGGGTATAAAGAATGTATCTTCAGTGGAAACAAAACTAGGTATTACATTTAACATTACGCTTGTTTCTTAGCAAAGTAGGTCCTCCATCCACACAGCAGTGTTTAATTTCTAAGAACAAAATATAATTAGACAATTAAACTAACTGACTAGTTTGAAAGACACCAGAGTGTAAAGAGCGAATATGTCTTCAAAACTATGAATATTAGCTAGTTTCATCTGCCCAAGAGGAGATGCCGTTAAGTTCTTTATTACAAGTTTTGGCCCCACGTGGATCTACAGAACAAAAGGCGAAAAAGTATGGGTTACTTCTATACTATTTCAAGGTGATTAGTTAATACTTGAAAATAATGTAGTCTGCAAAATTAGAAAATTAGATTTCACCTGTTAATACAGGAGTCAAGTTACAATACTTACACATAATAGTGGCAATAGTGCAACTTAGTCAATAAGGCCAATCATTAGAAAATTCGAAATCATCAGATATTGGTTGATGTTAGGAACATAAAAACCCTTTATTCCTAATACATATTATCATGATAAATATTCCGTGGTGTAAGGATGTAACTGTGTGCAGGTTTAAAAAAAAATTTTTGGTTTAACTTTCACGATTGTGTTCAATTTGATATATTGCTTTCTAAATATCTGGTTACCTGGACAAAAGATGTTGATACCAGTGACATATATAAGCAGTATCTTAATCTTAAAATAGTATAGATCTATAATTAACATTTTCTCTCTCTCTCTCTCTCTCTCTCTCTCTCTCTCTCTCTCTCGAAAATATTTTTGACGAACTACAAAAGTACAAAAGAACATACATACGCTGTTAACAATAGTTACCCGTCTATCTTGCCTAGATCTATTTTTTTTTTTTTTTTTTTTCGGAAATGAGGATTCATTATAATGTATTTTGATCTTTCATTCTTTCCGATATTTAAAAAAATAAAAATAAAATAAAAACTTTGCACAGAGAAAGCCATGTTCATTTAAATCACAATACAATTTAGCTCCGGGTCAAGATGCCGAGAAGGCTGACCAGCCACTGCAGAAAGAAAGGGTAAATGAATAGGAGTGGGGTGTCGAGGTAGGGGCAGGGGCGTTGTGTGGGGGTTAGTGAGGGGTCCGTTCAGTGGCCGAGGAGTATTGTTGTTTTTTTTTTCCTTGCGCACCATTAAAAGAAAGATTGATAAATTCACTCGTAATCTTACTGAAGAAAAATGTCTATTACTTCAATCACGCATTTTTTTTTTTTTTTTTTTTTTTGCAATGCTCGTAGGATCATAAACGGAAGGTCCTACCTTTAATCAGAGGAATCCCATGACCAAAACCCAGACACATTCGACAGTAGCCTAAAGTACAGAAGAAGAGAAATTCTTCGGTGTGGAGGAGTTCTTTAACGATGGCAATCTTCCCCACGAAGAATAGAGAGAGGAGAGACTATGTGATGTGGGTCGTCATGCTCTATGTCATAATGCTGTCTACAGTTACACAAGGGGATGCTGCCCTTATCATGAGCAGCTCGTCGCGATAAGCTTGAAATTGGACCCACAATTCCGAGTAGGAGGGACCGGCCGATAAACCTCGTACTCGAAAGGCAAAATAGAGAGGTTAAGGAACGTGAATCAATTTATGGCTTCCTTATTTTCTCGTCCCTCACGTCTCGTTCTCTTTTTATGCGACGATTCGGGTGACTGGTGGATGGACGCCATCTTATCGGAGAATGGGGGAAATGCAGTTTCGAGATGCCTCGGCCCGCCTCTTATGAGTCGTCTTGTCATGTGTTTGTGGACGAGACTATTCGCACAGAGAGAGAGAGAGAGGAGAGAGAGAGAGAGAGAGAGCGAGAGTGGTGGGGCGGTTGGGTTTCAGACTTTACTTTCTTAAATATTGATTATTCTTGTCATTATCATGAAGCAAAACAATAATGGAATGAATCGAATAGCCAGGAGGTAAAGAATCTCAAACCTAACACTAGAGTGCCATGGTACACATGCCATGGCACAACCGAATGTTTGAGAATTTGTTACCTGGGCACCATACAGGCTGAAGACAACCAAGATGGCCCAAAGGTTGCCGATAAAAAGCAGATTCACTTATCAATTATACGATGCAAAATCTATACCATCTAATCAATTCAACACACAGGACGGCTTTCTCTATAGGCTCAATCACTCCGTTTGAATTGTCTGTTTTTAAGGTCTATCACCTCATTAACCTTCCACCCTGCATTTTCCTCCCAGAAACACACGTTTTTCTCCTCTTATTTGCCTCTCAATTGACACCATATTCATCACTTTTTTTCAGTACCTTATTCACCCTCTCTTGTTAATTCTACATGCATGGGAACCCACATTCTATTTTTACTAATACTTTAATTCTATGTCCCCACAACTTGCAACTTTTATCCATACCTGCATTCTTCCATGTTGATTCAGAGACCCGATCCTTAATTTACAATACTCGACATACTTACAGTATATTCCTTCCAGAGCCCATTATTTATCATTTCCTTCTTTACATTTCTTTTGTCATAGTTTTTGCTCCTGGTCTTCAATCAACGCATGTTTATTTTCACCTTCGCTTCAACCAGATAATGATCATATTATACCTCCAGACATTCCTCGTATTACCATTATATATATATATATATATAGAATATATATAATATATAGATATATATATTATATGTATATATATATATATATAGATATATATATATAATATGTATGTATATATAACTGAATCACGAAAGTTTGGAGTAAAGGACGTCGAGTCGAAAGATCTAGCAGAAACTCCGTTGTTTATTTTTCCTTCGTGGTTTATACCTTTATATATATATATATATATATATATATATATATATATATATATATATATATATATATATATATACATATACATATCTAGAGATTCTTCTTAACCTCCGTAAATAACAATTTATTTAGGAAAACCTTTTCAGTTAACTAGGTTCTAAAACGCTCGTTTTAAACGTTATATCCTTAATGATGACCCCATTCTTAAGAAAATATTATTTTCTAAGAGTAAGAGAGAGAGAGAGAGAGAGAGAGAGAGAGAGAGAATTTATGATACTATTCCAAAGTAGGTAGTATACGGTAGAACCAGGTATGGAAGTAATGGTAAGACGAGGATTGTCTGGAGGTATATATGATCATTATCTGGTTGAAGAAAAAGTGAAAATAAACATGTGTTGATTGAAGACCAGGAGCAAAAACTATGACAAAGAAATGTAAAGAAGGAAATGATAAATAATGGGCTCTGGAAGGAATATACTGTAAGTATGTCGAGTATTGTAAATTAAGGATCGGGTCTCTGAATCAACATGGAGGAATGCGGGTATGGATAAAAGTTGCAGGTTGTGGGGACATAGAATTCAAGTATTAGTAAAAATAGAATGTGGGTTCACTTGCATGTAGAATTGATAAGAGAGGGTGAATAAGGTACTGAAGGCCTCGTTGAGTAAAAAAAAAAAAAAAAAAGGATGAATATGGTGTAAGTTGAGAGGCAAATAAGAGGAAGAAAACATGTAGATATATGTATATATATATATATATTTATATTATATATATATATTATATCTATATATATAATTATATTATATAATATGAATAATTATCACCATCGAACCGGTGATCCATTTATATATCAATTCAAGCTACAAATTGTTACCTTTAATATCTAAATTCACTTTGTACCCTTTTCTTTTTTAATTTGAATAATAATTATTATCAATTTAAAAAATTCCCCCTTCGGTACATATATGAAAATATATCATTTGGGAGGTAAAGTGAATTTAGATATTAAAGGACATTTGTTAGCTTGAATTGATATATATATATATATATATATATATATATTATTTACATTATATGTATATAACACATATGTACATTATATGTATATATACACATAAAACACGCTAGGGAGAGAGAAAGAGAGCATTCTATTATAGGTTGATTCCAGCAACCAATTCATTATTGATGTGCGAGGAGATTGGACACGGGTGAAAGCGCCACTTCCTTATCCGGCCATGGTCTCGTGCAGGAAATGGTCCTCTCGATTATCGAAGTTCGGCGATTCGTCTTTCACAGATGGCGTCTACGCGTCTGCCGCTGACAAATGAACTAATCCGCTAATGGATGTGTTAAGCTCTTCTTTAAAACCTAAGTAGGAGAAATTTTCTCTCGGTGTTGGTTAGTTAAGTGTGTTAAGTATACAAGTATTTATGGTACATAAGTCTCAGAAGAGGCAAGAGTAGTGCGTATTTAGGTTTATGTTTCTAGGTGATCGTAGCGATTGGTGATAGTGAAGACAATGTGCAGAGGCTGGAGAAAGATTGAAACTCTTCGTAGTTGAAGAAAGCTTCATGTGAATGTCAGTAGGGATAAGGTTATGAAGGTAACAAAGCAAGACTTCGCAGTTGAAGAAAGTTTCTCCGTTAGCCAGAGCAAGGTTATGATGCTACCAAAGATCCAGCATGACAAAGCTATGAACGTTAATACGGATGGTATAGTCATTGAAGGGATTTATTTGATTAGTGAACTGGGAACGATTTTTATAGATAAAAGTTTATAGTAAACCGAGGTAATTTAAAAGAGGATGCAGCAATGAAGGTGTATACAAAACATTCGGAAGAATATGTATATACATACATACATACATACATGCATACATGTGTGTGCGCTTATAAAAGATGTATTCGAGTTCTTACCCTTAGTAGTATTGGATCTATTAAAGCAGGCGATTTATTGCACAGCACTAACAAAGAACTCACAGCCGAACAAATACTAGGCAATACGCGCTTATCTAAGCAAATAAACAAAACCAAAGATAAAAAAAAAACTCTGCAAACATTTAAAAGCCGAAAGAAACTGCATATTGCATTGGGCCACTTCATCTCATTCGTAACAGCGGCCTCAAAATGTCTCTCCGGCGAGACCCGTAATTATCAAGGCAAACTTAGCATTTCCAACCAGGACGGATAAGACTCCAAGTCCATAAAACTGACAAACCCAATTTGAGAACAAAGTACCAAAAGGGTGGAGCGCTCGTTTCGTTAATTACGCGGTGTTCTATATGGTGTTCTTTATACTTCTTGATGAACAGAACAAAAGACTGAGGGACTCCTCTCCTGATCAATGGAGATAGGTCTATTTATTCAAGCTGAGAAAGTGATCAAGGCTGGGCTGAATTTATTCTGTTTTTTTTTTTTTTTTTTTTATCCTCTCTTGTCTTTCCTCATTCATACGTGATCGGCTATTCCTCTTTAGCTTTGTCCATTCTTACGCTTTTGTTTTAAATGCTTACTATCTCTTTCGGATTACTTTCAGATTTGCTTCAACATTCCTTCAGTATAATTCTTCGTTTTGGATATGATATATATATATATATATATATATATATATATATATATATATATATATATATGTGTGTGTGTGTGTGTGTGTGTGTGTGTGTAGCCTATATGTATATATATTTTTTTTAACCGTGGCTTAGCACTTCAACGGAATTCTGCCGTTTTAATCTACTTTAAACTTTAGAAGTTTCGAAATGAATTAACTCTGAAATGCCTTTACCCATTTTCAGAACTATAACTAAGGATGAGTTTCGAGCATTGTAAAACCGTTACTTTAACTATGATTATGAAAATTACATTACAGCACCATCGGCAGCAGACAGGGGGTAATCTATAAAATATGATTATTAAACATTCATTATATCATGATGAGGATTGAGGAAATCATTATAACGCTTCTTATTCCTTTCAACCTTAACACACACACGCACACACACACACAGTAAGGGGTGTAGGTTTGGGGAGGGGCCAGTAAACAGCGGTTCTAGTAGACGGGCAACGGACTGACGGACAAGAGAAACCTGCGCCCTATATTCATTACCCTTAGTGCAGCAGGCGTAACCTTCTGAAACGCTCAATTATATATTTTTATTTTTTTCGGCGATCCCCACGAAGAAAAATGAAAAAATTCACGGTGATTGCCTTCCGCATCCCACCCCCCTACCGCTCCTACCCCAACGTCACCTAAACGAAGTTATTTCCATAACTGACTTCTATGACGGTTCAGTGTACGGTTAAATGCGATAATGAAACTCAATTACCGCTATCTACCGCCGATCGCTCCTAAACATCTCTCGGTCGGGCGGTCGCATGTCCATCATATTAAAACCTTTATGTCTTCGCGATTATTCGAAGTGGAAGTGGGAACGAAAGTGCTTCGGAGCTGAGTGGATTATTTCATTATCTTTGGAATGATCTTTATTTTTGTTTACATTCCTTCTGTTTGTTTGTTTGTTTGTTTGTATGGTGTTTTTACGTTGCATGGAACCAGTGGTTATTCAGCAACGGGACCAGCGACTTTACGTGACTTCCGAACCACGTCGAGAGTGAACTTCTATCACCAGAAATACACATCTCTCACACCTCAATAGAATGGCCGAGAAGGGAACTCGCGGCCACCGAGGTGGCAGGCCAAGACCATACTGATCACGCCACTGTGGCGCTTTACATTCCTTCTGGCTCGTTTGGTTTCTTCCTCCCTTATTCGCTGCATGAGAGAGAGAGAGAGAGAGAGAGAGAGAGAGAGAGAGAGAGTCTAAATCTACTTACATTCCAAAGAGCGACAATAATGTATAATGTCTCGTTTCTTAATTCTGAGGGACCTATGAAAACATGTATTAACACAGAATTTTGCACATAACTAAGCACATGAAGAATTAACCCTTCATTATAAAACAGTTGAATGAAATCTTTGTTTTTCGTGTCATTATCGTCCTTTCATTTTTTTTTTTTTTAAACAGTTGCTGTCTCGTCGCGTGGATAAGACTGGCCCATTTCGTTTTCTATGAATGAGAGAGAGAGAGAGAGAGAGAGAGAGAGAGAGAGAGAGAGGAGAGAGACCTACGAAGTTACAAATAATTACGCGAAGTATTTCTGTTATGAGTTCCCAGCTCGAGATAGCTTCGGAACTCTCACAAGAAGCTCCGGAATTTCAGGCAATTCTAAGCAAACTTGACTTGTTGGATAAAAAACAATATTTTTCGAAACCACCACTTCTGTCTGACACTGTTTGTAGAACTTGGGTTACCATAAAGAGTGTCTTTTATTCAATCTAATACCAAATATATACGGTGTCTTTTATACAGTTTAACAGATAATCTATACGATGTCTTTTATTGAGTCTAACATCAAATATATACAATGGCTTTGATTCAGTGTAACACCAAAAGTATACGATGTCTTTTATTCACTCTAACAGGAAATACAGACGATGTCTTTTGTACGGTTTAACATCAAATATATATGATGTCTTTAATATACAATGTCTTTTATTCCGTCTAACAGCAAATATATACAACGTCTTTTGTTCAGTCTAACATCAAATATATATAATGGATTTTATTCAGTCTAACAGCAATTATATAAGATGTTTTTTATTCAGTCTAAGAGCAAATATATACGATGTCTTTTATATAGTCTAACAGAAAATATAAACGATGTCTTTAATATACAATGTCTTTTATCCATTCTAACAGCAAATATAAACTTAAAGCTTAGAACGATCATTCGAACAGTGATTTTTTAATGGGATGAGAGACTATATTTACTGAATTGAAAATAGGATTCCTGGAGAAATAGCTTAATCTCATTACATCTATTAGATTGATCATGATAAAATTATATGAATCTTGATGAAACATCACGTAAAAAAATTATCAGGCTTTGTTTACATAAATACCGTCTTAGAGCACACTAACACAAGGATTCTTAAATCGGTTGTGATCTATAAATATCTATATCAATACACACACACATATACGTATATATATAAATTATATATGATATATATACATACATTACATACACACACACCAGTATACGGTATTATTAAATTATAAAACTATGTATCGATCTAATATGCATACATTCAGTGTATTATTATCATAATATTTATATATTATATATATTATCTATTATATTATATATATACATACATATATATATTAAATATTAGTATAAGTATATTATATGGCTGTCATACAGATTATATGGTATATGTTATATATAATATAATTATATTATAATATATATATATATATATATTATATAATATATGATTATAATATATTATTATTAAATATATTATCGAGCCTACAATGTACCTTGTTTAATATCTAATTCGCTCTACCTCGGAATTAATATATTTTCATATATGCTTAAACACGAGAATTCTCTCGATAACAGACTTGCCTGGATCGGGGCGCGAACCCAGATCCTTACAAATCCAGGAACGTCAGTGAAGCTTTTACCTACTACACTCTCGCGGTAGTGTAGTAGGTAAAAGCTTCACTGACGTTCCTGGATTTGTAAGGATCCTGGTTCGCGCCCCGATCCAGGCAAGTCTGTTATCGAGAAAAAACAAAAATTCCCTTCGGTTAAGCATATATTGAAAAAATCTATTAATTCCGAGGTAGCGCGAATTAGATATTAAAGGACATTGTAGCTCGATATATGTATATGAATCGACGTGAAAATAGTTGACTATGAACTATATAAATATATATATATATTATATATAATATATATATATATATATCTATATATATATATTATATATATATAATATGTATATAATATATATATTAATATATTTATATATATTATATATTATATAAGATATATATATACATACACATACAAAAGGTAAAAAAACACAGGTCGAATAATCTTAAGCTATCTGTTTTAAAAATACTTTCTCTCAGTTATATATAAATATTCAGTGTTATTAAAGGCCCTGTTTCTTGCAAACGGTGAGATGCTCACATGAACTTTAACGACAAGTTCTATAAACACTTCGCAGTAATTGCTTAGTTCACGAGCTCTCAACATGAACGAAGCTATCGGGACCCAATTACTATTATTTCTCTTTCGTCTCCTCGACCTTTGACTTGGAAAGTGCTAGAAACGAGAATGTGACTGAACAGAGCTGTTTCATAAATATAATTATTATAAACATGGCTTTTATGCAAATTCCAAGGCCAGGCGTTAATCTTCTGTGATAAAAAAGCTTGCCCACTTCATAACTTGCCACTTTTTTTTTATGGTTTCAAATTTCCGATATAATTGCTTGTCTCCCCACACGTACACAACACAAAAGTCCACACCACACAACCACACACATATATATATATATATATATATATATATATATATATATATATATATATATATATATATATATATATATATGATATACATACATATATATAGTAAGCGAATACCACAGGAAAAATAATAGTCCAGAAATCCAGCGCTTTTGTCTTTATTTAGACATCGTCAAGGAGTTACCTCCTTGACGATGTCTGAGTAAAGACGAAAGCGCTTGGATTCTGACTATTATTTTCCTGTGGTATTCGCTTATTTATGAAGTCATGTGCATCTACAGTGATTTTTTAAGCACACACACACATATATATATATATATAATATATATATATATTATATTATATCTATATATTATAATTGTACAAGTCTTTATCTAAATTCACTTTACCTCCAAATGTATATTTTCATATATGTACCGAAGGGGAATAATTGATAATAATTTCGTCCCCCCATGGGTCGAACCACCGTCCAAGTGGACGGGGACGAAATCAGGACGTCGTAACGCTATCCAATAGCCAACAGAGACTATAAGTTCAATCGATTCTGACCTACAAATCACCCTTTCGACCCTGGGTGCTTTCGTAATTAGAATCGATATGAAACCCCGTTTACCATGCAATTCGAGTTTGACGCACGTAGCCTTTTGTTAGAATATTATCACATCGAACCGTGATCCACCCTTTATATATCAATTTAAAGCTACAAAGTCCTTTAATATCATGCATAGATAATTTCATATATGTACCGAAGGGGAATTTTTTAATTGATAATAATTTCGTCCCCCCATGGGATCGAACCACCGTCCAAGTGGACGGGGACGAAATCAGGACAGTCATGTACGCTCATCCAATATAGCCAACAGAGACGCTATAAGTTCATATCGATTCTGACCTTACAAATCACCCTCGACCTGTGCTTTCGTAATTAGAATCGAATATGACCCCGTACCACTGTTGGCCAATTCGAGCGTTTGACAGCACGTAGCCTTTTGTTATGAATAATTATCACATCGAACCGTGATCCATTTATATATCAATTCAAGCTACAAATGTCCTTTAATATCTAAATTCACTTTATTTCCTCCCCAAATGATATATTTTCATATATGTACCGAAGGGGAATTTTTTAATTGATAATAATAATTTCGTCCCCCATGGGATCGAACCACCGTCCAAGTGGACGGGGACGAAATCAGGACAGTCCAGTGACGCTATCCATGACGCCACAGAAGTGACGCTCTAAGTTTCATATCTGATTCTGACCATTACAAATCACCCTCGTACTGGGTGAATTTCGTAATTAGAAATCGTTGGAATACTGAAAAAAAACCCAGTCTGTTACCATGTGGCCAATTCGAGCGTTTGACAGCACGTAGCCTTTTGTTATGAATAATTATCACATCGAACCGTGATCCATTATATATCAATTCAAGCTACAAAGTTCCTTTAATATCTAAATTCACTTTACCTCTCAAATGTATATATTTTCATATATGTACCGAAGGGGAATTTTTTAATTGATAATAATTTCGTCCCCCCATGGGATCGACGACCACCGTCCAAGTGGACGGGGACGAAATCAGGACAGTCAGTGACGCTATCCAATGTTAGCCAACAGAGACGCTATAAGTTCATATCGATTCTGACCTTACAAATCACCCTCGACCTGGGTGCTTTCGTAATTAGAATCGATATGAAACCCCGTCTACCATGTTGGCCATTCGAGCGTTTGACAGCACTTTTGTTACCCTTTTGTTTTTTTATGATAATTTCATTCACTCGACCGTGATCCATTTATATATCAATTTCAGCGTTTCAAATGTCTTTATATCTGAAATTCACTTTACCTCCCCAACTGATATAATTTTTCATATATGTACCGAAGGGGGAATTTTTTAATTGAATAATAATTTCGTCCCCCCCATGATCGAACCACCGCCCCAGTCGGAACCCCCGTGCGGGGAAACGAAATCAGGACAGTCAGTGACGCTATCCAATGAGCCAACAGAGACGCTATAAGTTCATATCGATTCTGACCTTACAAATCACCCTCGACTGGGTGCTTTCGTAATTAGAATCGATATGAAACCCCACGTCTACCATGTTGGCCAATTCGAGCGTTTGAACAAGCACGTAGCCTTTTTGTTATGAATAATTATCACATCGAACCGTGATCCATTTATATATCAATTCAAGCTACAAATGTCCTTTAATATCTAAATTCACTTTCCTACCTCCCCAAATGATATATTTTTTTTCATATATGTACCTCGTTCTGGAAATGATTTATTATTTTTTTTTATTCCATAATTATGTACCGAAGGGGAATTTTTTAATTGATAATAATTTCGTCCCCCCATGGGATCGAACCACGTCCAAAGTGGACGGGGACGAAATCAGGACAGTCAGTGACGCTATCCAATGAGCCAACAGAGACGCTATAAGTTCATATCGATTCTGACCTTACAAATCACCCCTCGACCTGGGTGCATTTCGTAATTAGAATCGATATGAAACCCCGTCTACCATGTTGGCCAATTCGAGCGTTTGACAGCACGTAGCCTTTTGTTATGAATAATTATCACATCGAACCGTGATCCATTTATATCAATCAATTCAAGCTACAAATGTCCTTTAATATCTAAATTCACTTTAACTCCCAAAATGATATATTTTTTCATATATGTACCGAAGGGGAATTTTTTAATTGATAATAATTTCGTCCCCCCATGGGATCGAACCAACCGTCCAAGTGGCGGGGACGAAATCAGTTGGACAGTCAGTGACGCTATCCAATGAGCCAACAGAGACCTTTTTTAATTAAGTTCTATCGAGTTCTTCTGACCCTACAAATCACCCTCAACCCGATTCTGACCTTACAAAATCCCCCTCGACCTGGGTGCTTTCGTAATTAGAATCGATATGAAACCCCGTCTACCATGTTGGCCAATTCGAGCGTTTGACAGCACGTAGCCTTTTGTTATGAATAATTATCACATCGAACCGTGATCCATTTATATATCAATTCAAGCTACAAATGTCCTTTAATATCTAAATTCACTTTACCTCCCAAATGATATATTTTCATATATGTACGAAGGGGAATTTTTTAATTGATAATAATTTCGTCCCCCCATCCCCCCTGGGATCGAACCACGTCCAAGTGGACGGGGACGAAATCAGGACAGTCAGTGACGCTATCCAATGAGCCAACAGAGACGCTATAAGTTCATATCGATTCTGACCTTACAAATCACCCTCGACCTGGGTGCTTTCGTAATTAGAATCGATATGAAACCCCGTCTACCATGTTGGCCATTCGAGCGTTTGACAGCACGTAGCCTTTTGCTTATGAATAATTATCACATCGAACCGCTGCATTCCATTTCTTATATATCAATTCAAGCTACAAACATGTCCTTTAATATCTAAATTCACTTTAACCTCCCAAAGTGATATATTTTCATATATGTTACCGGAAGGGGAATTTTTTAAATTGATAATAAAATTTTCGTCCCCGCCAATTGGGAAAAAATTCCCCTTAACCACCGGTCCAAAAGTTGGAACGGGGACGAAATTTCAGGACAGTCAGTTGAAACGGCTATCCAATTTGTGCCAGCTTGAATACGGCTATAAAGTTCATAAATGGCGATTCTGCCCTTACAAATCACCTCTACCTGGGTTGCTTTCCGTAATTAGAATCGATAATTTAACCCCTTCTACATGTTGGCCCCAATTCGAAAAGGCCGTTTGCAGCACTTAGCCTTTGTTTGAATATTAATCAAACATCGAACCGTCGAATTCGGGCCAAAAATTTTATATATCCAATTCAAGGCTTAAAATGTCTTTAATATCTAAATTTTCACTTTTACCTCCCAATGTATTATATTTTTCTAATATGGAACCGAAGGGGAATTGTTTTAATTGATATATTTATCAATTAAAATTCCCCTTCGGTAAAGGTTGAATTTAGATATTAAAGGACATTTGTCAGGGCTTGAATTTGATAATATAAATGGATCAGAAGGTTCGATGTGAATAAATTTTAATTCCTTAACAAAAGGGGCTACGTGCTGTCAAAAACGCTCGAATGGCCACCATTTGGGTAACGGGGTTTCATATCGGATTCTATTTTACACAAAGGTCACCAGGTCGAGGGTGATTGTAATGTCAGAATGATATGCACTTATAGCGTCTCTGTTGGCCATTTCGGATAGCCCCGTCCCACTTGGACTGGTCCTGGACTTCGTCCCCGTCCCACTTGGGGGGACGGTGGTTCGATTCCATGGGTGGACGAATTATTAAAAATTCCCCAATTGTTCCCCTTCGGTACATATATGAAAAATATATCATTTTGGGCGGAGGTAAATAGTGAACTTTAGGATATTAAAGGACATTTGCCTAGCCCCTTGAATTGGAATATCTGAATGGATCACGGTTTCGATGTGAAATTAATTATTCATAACAAAAGGCTTAACGTGCTGTCCAAACTCCGCTCGAATTTGGCCAAACATGGTAGACGGGGTTTCATATCGATTTCTAATTACGAAAGCATCCCAGGTCGAGGGAGTGATTTGTAAGGCGTCAGAATTCTTTTCTGATATGAAACTTGCTTAATAGCAGTCTCTGTTGGCTCCATTGGATAGCGTCAACTGACTGTCCTGATTTTCGATCCCCGTCCACGTTGGGACGGTTGGTTCCGATCCCATGGGGGGCGGGGACGAAAGTTATTATCAATTAAAAAATTAACCCAAAATTCCCCTTCGGGTTACATATATTAAAAATCTATTCATTTGGGTTGGAGGTAAAGTGGAATTTAGATATTAAAGGACATTTTGTAGCTTGGAATTGATATATGAATGGATCAACGGCGTTTCGATGTGAAAATGATTCAACTAATTCATAACAAAAGGCCTACGTGGCTGTCAAACGCTCGAATTGGTGCCAACATGGTTAAGACGGGGGGGTTTGGGTTTCAATAGTCGATTCTAACATTACGAAAGCACCCAGGTCCGGGAGGGTGATTTGTCAAGGTCAGAATCGATATGAAACTTATAGGCGTCTCTGTTTGGCTCATTGGATTAGCGTCACTGACTGTCCTGAATTTTCGTCCCCGTTCCAACTTGGACGGGGTTGGTGTCGCTCCCATGGGGGGAACGAAATTTATTATCCAATTAAAAAATTTCCCCTTGTCGGCCTACATATCTGAAAATATATCATTTGGGAGGTAAAGTGAATTTAGATATTAAAGGCGACAATTTGTAGCTTGAATTGATTATTGAATGCGATCACGGCGTTCGATGTGAATAATTTATTCATAACAAAAGGCTTTACGTGCCTGTCAAACGCCTCGAATTGGCCAACATGGTAGACGGGGCGGTTTCATATCGATTCTAATTTACGAAAGCCACCCCTGGGTCGAGGGTGATTTGTAAGGTCAGAATCGCATATGAACTTATAGCGATCTCTGTTGGCCTCATTGGAATAGCGTCACTGACTGTACCTTGGATTTGCGTCCCCGTCCACTTGGAGCGGTAGGTTTCGATCCCATGGGGGGTACGAAATTATTATCAATTAAAAAGAATTTCCCAGCTTCGGTAAACATATATTGAAAAAAATATATCATTTTGGTACGGTAAAGTGAATTTAGGATATTAAAGGAGGAATTTTGTTACGCTTGCAATTGATATCATGAATGGATCACGGATTTCGATGTCGATAATTATTCATAACAAAAGGCTACGTGCCTTGTCAAACCGCTCGAATTGGGCCAACATGGTAGACAGGGGCTTTCATGTCGAATTCTAATTACGAAAATGCCCCACCCCAGGAGTCGAGGGTGATTTGGTAAGGTCAGAATCGATTATGAAACTTATAGCGTCTCTTTGGTTTGGGCTCAGTTGGATAGCGCTCACTGACTGTCCCTCTAGATTTCTGTCCCCGTCCACTTGGACGGTGGTTCGTATCCAATGGGGGGGTGGGTACGAAATTTAAGTTATCAATTAAAAAATTCCCCTTCGGGCAGTACCATATATGGAAAAGTTATAATTCATTTGGGACGGCTAAAGTGAATTTGTATATATTAAAGGACAATTTGTAGCTTGATTTGATATATAAATTGGATTCACGAGTTTCTCACCGATGTCCCGTATAAATTATTCATAACAAAAAGGCTTACGTATGCCTGTCAAACGCTCGAATTGGGCCAAAACATTGGTATAGACGGGGAGCTTTCATATCCGCATTCTAATTTACGAAAATGCACCCAGGTCGAGGGGGTGATTTTGTAATGTCACGAATCGCTCTGAAACTTATAGCGTCTTCTGGTTGGCGTCATTATAGGAATAGCGTCAAACTTGACTGTCCTGATTTCGTCCCCAGTTCCAACTTGGACTGGTGGTTCGATCCCATGGGGGGACGAAATTATTATCAATTAAAAAATTCCCCTTCGGTACATATATGGAAATTCTATCATTTGGGAGGTTAAAGTGAATTTGAAGATATTAAAGGACATTTGGTAGCTTTGAATTGATATATAAATGGATCCACGCGTTCGACTGGTGATAATTTTATTCAATAAGAAAAGGCCTACGTGCTGTCCAAACGCTCGAATTGGCAACCAACATGGGTAGACGGGGTTTGGGATTTGTTTTTTTCGGATTTGTTTGTTACGAAAGCACCCGGGGGAGGTCTTGTGGGTGTGTTTGTTGTTTAAGTAGAATCTTGGGGGAAATAGGGGGGGGGGGGGGGGGGGGGGGGGGGGGGGGGGGGTGGGGGGGAAATAAGGGGGGGTGGGCATAGCCGTGCTCTAAGTTGGCCTCATTGGGGATCGGGGGAGGGGGAAGGGTCGAAGAGGAACTAGTGGCGCCGGGTTGGCTTTTTTCTGGGATTTCGGCCGGACTGACCGAGTGACGTTCCCCGGCCACGGGGTCGGGGGTTCGATCCCATGGGGGGACGAAAATTATTAATCAAGTTAAAAAATTCCCCTTCGCATTACATTATAGGAAAATATATCATTTGGGGAGGTAAAGTGAAATTTAGAATTAAATTAAAGGACAGTTTGTAGTTGAATTTGATCTATAAAATGGATCACGGAGTTCGGATGTGATAATTATTCATAACAAAAGGCTACGTGGCCTGGTCAAACGCTCCTTTTCGAATTGGCCAACCATTGCGTAGACGGGCGGTTTCATATCGATTACTAATTTAACGAAAGCACCCAGGTCGAGGGTGATTTTGTAAGGTCCAGAATCGATATGAACTTATAGCGTCTCTGTTGGCTCATTGGATAGCGTCACTGAGTGACTTTCCTGAATTTCGTCCCCGTTCCACTTGGCCGACGGTGGCGTTCGATACCCATGGGGGGTGGGGACGAAATTGTTCATCAATTAAAAAATTCCCCATTCGGTACAGATATGAGAAAATATATCATTTTCTTTGGGGAGGTAAAGTGTAATTTAGATTATTCAAAGGACATTTGTAGCTTGAAGATTGATATATTAAATGGATCACGGCGTTCGATGTGATAATTAATTCATAACAAAAGGCTACGTGCCTGTCAAAAACGCCTCGAAATTGGCCAATTATGGTCTAGACGGGGTTTCCATCATCGATTCTAATTACGAAAGCACCCAGGTCGAGGGTGATTTGGTAAAGGTCAAAGAATCGCTATGAACGGTTTATATCGTCTCTGTTGGCTCATTGGATAGCGTCACTGAACTGTCCCTGGATTTCGGTCCCCGGTCCTAACTGCTTGGAACGGTGGTTCGATCCCATGGGGGGACGAAAACTTATTATCAATTAAAAAATTCCCCAAAATTCCCCTTCGGCTACTATAGTATGAAAATATATCATTTGGGGAGGTAAAGTGAATTTCGAAATTTAAATTAAAGGACATTTTGCTAGCTTGAACTTTGATATATAAATGGATCACGGCGTTCGATGTGATCAATTATTCATAATATATATATTATATATTATACATATATAATAATATCTCTATTTATATATATGTATATATATTATATATATATATATATATTATATATTTATTCATATAAATAATAGACATATATATATATATATAATATATATTATAATTAGACGCATGATGAATATATGTTCTATAACATAATACACGCAGTAACTATGATTATTTTATATCTAATTTTTGTAGGTATAAAAGGTCTTTATGTATCATAAAGCTATTCCTATTTAGTTGACTTCTACTATTATCGTTTCTATTAAAATCACTATAATTACGAAACACTGTTATCGTAATGGTCAGTATTAGTAATAATAAAAATACACTCATGAAATAATATCATTATAGTAAAGAAATCTTCTTACACTGGAACTGCGCTTAGTGTCATTATTGTAACTATCGAATATTATCTTTGTTAAAAACATAATTATTGTTATCATCGTCTGAACAGATATTAAAGCAGCCCCACATTAGAAAGAATTCCAAACACACGATGACACTTGTACTTGTTTATGAAAAAGCGCTGGAAAATACCGTCTAATCAGACCGCCGAATACCTTCTGCTAACTGAAATGACGCCCCTAGTTCATTTCGAAGGCTCAGCTAGTTCATTTCGCCATCAGCATGCTTTTGACTTGTGCGTGTCCTATTCAAGTTTGCGTGCGCTGACGAAATTATATGGCGCACTATTTTATTTTATTTTATTTTTAGGATATATAATCAAGCATTTCATTATGACTAGGTATCGAGTGTTCCAATTTTTCCACCCACCCTCTCACAACCTCGTTAGTTTCTCTCTCTCTCTCTCTCTCTCTCTCTCTCTCTCTCTCTCTCTCTCTCTCTCTCTCTCTCTGTCATTAAACTTGAATATAGGCAAACATTAGCAAACTTCTTATTGTCTATTACAACTCCATTTTGAATAGGGAATAAATAGTTAACTTAAAAAAAGTTGTATTTTTCAGATATTTTCAAATCTTTCTAATTCACCATTGTTCAAACTTGCGTTACATGTTTCACAAGTATCAGGTATCTGTATATTCGTTTATATAGACTCTTGGGTGTGTGTGTGTGTGTATGTGTGTGTGTGTGTGTGGTGTGTATGTATAATATAATATATATATATATATATATATATATATATATTATATATATATATATATATATATATATATAGTATAGTAGGTAAAATACCGAATGGCCACCTCTGTCATAGTGCGACCACCTTCCCGAAAAAGTACTTTAACACGTCCTGTAACCCAGGATAGACTTTAGTCAAAAGAGCCAGCGTCCGTCGAAGCAACACATCGAGACCTCTACTGTCCTCATGTAAGTAAGTCTTTTCTCCCAAGTCACAAATTAAGGCCATAATTTCCGATTTTCGAATCGGGAAGGTGGTCGCGGTATGATAGATGCCGGCCATTCGGTATTTTACCCCATTATTTATATATATATATATATATATATATATATATATATATATATATATATGTGTGTGTGTGTATGTTTGTGTTGTGTGTGTGTATTTATGTATGTATGTGTATCAGTATGTACATTAATGGTAAGGAGTGTGCCAAAGGCAAACGGATAGCACTAGGTGTACCTTCCATACACTCAGATAATGAGCACGTTAGCCGAGCGGGTGATAGAGAGATGTAAGGATGAGTGTTGCAGGGAAAATGGATGTTGACGTCTGAAGAAGGGTGCTGATGATACGGCACGCTATCCCCCCCCCCCCCCCAACTCTCTCACTCTCTCTCTCTCTCTCTCTCTCTCTCTCTCTCTCTCTCTCTCTCTCTCTCTCTGTGGCAAGGCAAGATAGCAAGGGGTTGCTGGCCGAGAGGAGGCGCAACATTCCCCCAATTTAAACATGACATATCTCCATTACAGGCGTCCATCATCATTTGGGACCTGCGGACAGCGAGAAAAAATTGCCAATTGCGAAAAGGAAGTTACCATTATCAAACCTCATAGTGGAGGCAACTTGGAGTAAATGGCGAGAGAGATACGAGAAAAAATGGGAGGAGAAGGGAGATAGAGAGGGAGGAAGGAGGGGAGGGAGGAGGGGGAGGTGGAGGAGGAGAAGGGCCCTTGGTGTTGCTCATCCTCACCAACCTAAAATTAACTCCTTCATTTCGACGTGTGAGGCTGATAAAGTCATTGGTACTGTTCAAGTCCAACCTCCCCTCTTCCCCACCAAAACCCCCTCCCTAACTAAGGCGTCCGAACAACCTCCTCAGGTTCTGCCTACAAATTCTCTCTCTCGAGACTGAAACGAGGTGCCAACCTTTGGTGGATGAGAACCCTTAAGAGATCATTGCTTCGGATGAGGATTCTTTATAGTCTCATCTGCAAATAGACTCCAGGCACCGAAGGCAACGACGTCCCCATCAAGCAAGGATTGCAGAGGGATGACGAAACATTGCATCTTGCCGAGGAGTTAAAAGAACGCTTGAAAAGGGAGCTGCACAGATGAGCTTTACAAGAGAACAATTGGAAATGGCGTAATCACGACCTCGGAGAGCATGAAGCAGACATGAAGTCAGTCTTGGAAATTATATGAATTATGTAATTCTTGGTTTAATTTGACTCAAAGGATAGATCTGGATGAACATCTCTTTCGTTCGTCGAGAAAAATAACGAATAAAAAACGGAAAGAGGAAACATTCAAAACAAGATATATTTCGAAATTAAATTGAGCTAGCTTTAAACCCAAGTTTTCCTAAAATATGAGGTTAACGTGACTATATATATATATATATATATATATATATATATATATATATTATATATATATATATATATATATATATATATTATATATAGAGAGCGAGCTTTAATCCTCCAAGTTTTCACGTGAATCTACATATTTAGAGCTTTAAGCCTAAGTTTTCACGTCAATCTACATATTTAGAAATCGAAGAGAGCGAGATTTAGGCCTAAGTTTTCACGGTCCATCTACATAAGTAGAGTGACTTAAATATAAGGGAAAATTTGCAAGTCCAAAATTAAGACTGACCCTATCTGACATCAGGACAAATGCGCGGGACAACTGCCATTGATAATTGCCAACCACACCCCGAACCCCGCCCCCTTCCCCCCCCCCCCCCATACGACAACTGGCACCTGGATAATCGCCCCCTTAAGAGAAATGTCAGAAAAAACAACTATGCGAGATTAATACTACTAAAGCTATTAAGACTAATGTTTTCTTTGTTATCCTTTAAGAAGAATTATTTAATAATACATGAATGTTAAAAAATAATATATACTTAAAACTCGAAATTTCTAAGTTGTAAAAATACTGGAAAGCAATTTTGTATTATATACTGAAATGCATGGCGGTTCTGGACAAGCATTTTATTAATGGTGACGCTGATTAATGCCTGCTCCTTCTTCAACACTTCAAGAAATTTCCGTATATCTGGATGGAAGGAAGTAATGGTAGCTGGCATATGGTTATGTTATCCTTCCAATAAGTTGTTAGGTATGTTGACGTCTTATGTATCTTCGAAATGGTCTATGATAGGATCCGCTTCAAGTGGCAGTCTCTTGCAGCGTCTAAAATGTTTCAGTCACTTTATCTGGCGGAACAAATGCCGAAGCTGGAACCATACGAATTTGCCGGGCAAAATTAGCGTCAGTTTGTTATTTACTTTGGAGATTCTTATATTGCACCTTGCGGTAGATGCTTTGTGATAAGTGGTAGATACATCCTTTAATTGTTACGTTAGGGAAGATCTCTTTAATAGCACTCCTAAGAGCTTGTTCATAATCCATAAGGAAGGTCTTTGGATTGAGCATAAGAATGAGAATGAGCTGTTGTTGGAGAATGTCACTAGCATAAGCACAAGGAATAACTCTTTCCGAAGTACAACAATGAATGGTGTACAGTTTGTAAAACAGCTCGGGTACAACTTTAAACGTCCCAACACAAAATCAATTATTGGAATTCTTCAGTAGGCTGATATTTGTAGATGTGGAAAAAAACAAAGGATACTCTCCTCATTCGATCCACTATCATAAAGCAGAGATCTTCACCATCAGCTGTCATCTTGTACTGGGATGGAATGACTTCGTCAGTTAAGTTTGACGGAATGGGATGAGGGGAAGAGCACAGACAGCTTGTTTGTAGCGTCTTATTCCACGTCGAATATATCTTGCAGGTGGTAGTTGAGTTGAGGAATCATTTGATATTGACTGAATTGTTTGGGTGATGATTTGCTGTACGGCGCCTCTTCTGTGCAAACAGCTTCCCTCTTTATTTCCTGCCGTACAAACAAGACTTCTTGGCAGCATGTCTGCCACATGGGTGTGATCGCTTACATGGACAACTAATTCATTTCCACATCTTTCTTTACCTTTAGCTTTACAGCTGCTATGTCGACGTTTCTCACATTCGTGAGATATAACATTATTTGCCAATGTAACCACCATAAATAAGCTTCACTTTACCACGTTCACTTCGGACGAACTCCATGATGGGCGAATACACTATTTGAGAAAGGTGTAGATACACTGATCAGTTCAAGATTGAATTCTAACCAGACACTGGCTCGTTGCTACTTATTACCTTAATTTTTTTTTTATAAACACAGCTGTTTAACTTGATTGTTATTATGTAATTAGTAACAATTTCTTCAAGAATTGCAAGAATTGTTTATTTATAGAGGAGAGTGCCTGTAACTGTTTCCCAAACGACTGATTCAGAGTTTGATTCCTGGCGAGTCAGAACGCTTTTGGCATGTTCTATTCAATTCCACAATACCTCTGTTGACCTAAGCAGTCACTTATGCTCGTCGTTGGTTCTATTTACTCTTTAACATTTTTTTATATATCCAGACAGCTAGTGATTATGTAATTAGTAACAATTTCTTAAAGAATAGTTTTTTTTTTTTACAGATGAAACTGCCTGTAACATTTTTCTAAATGACTGGGAACTAGTATAACTGTTTTTGAAACTTATGCGTAAATGGGGGCAATTGTCCAGGGGGCAGTTGTCCTATGGATGCAATTGTCATGGCTGGGGGGAGGTGGGGGGGAGGTGGGGGGGGGCGGTTATTTGTCCTAGAACCGACGTATCTTGCTTTAATGCATCAGTTCCTGGAAAAACTTCGTGATATGATGTTATGAATTCAAATGACAATTACCAATGGCATATGATGCCTGATTTGCATAAAGCCATAGGATCACTTGTTTAGCACGATGCCTTTTATCCCTCGTTTATTGCTTTTCACAGCACGCTGCTAGCTACAAAAAGCAGCAGAAATTTCAGTGCTGATACGCGTGCCGATATGAATATTGGTGTTTTTTCTCTTTTTTAAATTAAGAAACAGACGTCCTTGCCTTCTTTGTTGTCACGACTATTTCTGTTGCATTATATCATGACCATAATTATTTATCATCATTATTTATAATGTTCTCGGTGTTGCTAATGAGTTTTTCTCATCAACTGACTCACGCACCTGCCTTTAATCATCCGTGACTTCGTCAGATGATGGAAAAAACGCCACAAAGAATTAGATTTACAGCCAGCTGTTAAAATTCTAAGATAACTGGTAAACTAAACTGGTAAGTACCAGTTATGTTCTATTCAAATTAAAAAGTAATTTTTTCTCGTCAAGTACCTGGAAAAATGTAATCCTTACTGCAAGTGTTATTTTAGAATTAGCCAGCTAGTAATAATTTTCGATGCGTGGATGACGTTTGATGATGAAACGCCAAGTTAACTTAAACGAATCATTCAATCGAGGTCATAGTATTCCCTTAAACGGTAGGTTCAAATATTGTGTCCTCAAATTCTGGAATTTTCTGCTGCTTCTGTTTTCTCCTCGCTTTCATTATACCGGCTACCGAAAAGGAATTTGGTTACGGAGGCTCGACAGGCCCTACCGAAAACGGTAAGATAGCTTCTTCAGCATTAATGTTTTTCTTGCTCTTGGTGACTGATAGCTTTAGTACAGCAAAATGGCTTTAAATTTGCCATGATCATTGACTGGAAAATTATAAATTATATTAGAACTACTACAGGTA